>NW_027310049.1:0-280148 GCF_047496795.1 Chiloscyllium punctatum
AGAGAGACTGGGGGTGAGAGAGATTGGGGGGCGAGAGAGACCGGGGGCGAAGGAGAGACCGGGGGGGTGAGAGAGAGAGACCGGGGGCGAGAGAGACCAGGGGCGAGAGAGGCCGGGGGCGAGAGAGACCGGGGGCGAGAGAGACCGGGGGTGAGGGAGACTGGGGACGAGAGAGGCCGAAGGCGAGAGAGACAGGGGGCGAGAGAGACCGGGGGCGAGAGAGACCGGGGGTGAGAGAGACTGGGGACGAGAGAGACCGGGGGTGAGAGAGACCGGGGGTGAGAGAGACCGGGAGAGAGCGAGAGACCGGGGTGACAAGAGAGAGACCGGGGTGAGAGAGAGACCGGGGGCGAGAGAGAGACGGGGGGCGAGAGAGAGACTGGGGGTGAGAGAGACTGGGGACAAGAGAGGCCAGGGGTGAGAGAGAGCGGGGGTGAGAGAGACCGGGAGCGAGAGAGTACAGGGGCGAGAGAGACCGGGGGCGAGAGAGACCAGGGAGGCAAAGAGAGAGACCGGGGTCGAGAGAGACCAGGGGGGCAAAGAGAGAGACCGGGGTCGAGAGAGACTGGGGGGGGCGAGAGAGACCGGAGGCGAGCGAGACCAGGGGGGCAAAGAGAGACACCGGGGTCGAGAGAGACCGGGGACAGCAAGAGAGACCGTGGGCGTGAGAGACCAGGGGTGGCGAGAGAGAGACCGGGGGCGAGAGAGGCCGGGGGGGAGCGAGAGGGACCGGGGGGTGCAAGAGAGACTGGGGGGAGTGCGAGAGAGACTGGGGGCGAGAGAGACTGGGGGGGTGCGAGAGAGACTGGGGGCGAAAGAGATTCAGGGCGAGAGAGACTGGGGGCGGTGAGAGAGACCGGAGGCGAGAGAGACCAGGGGGGCAAAGAGAGAGACCGGGGTCGAGAGAGACCGGGGGCAGCAAGAGAGACCGTGGGCGAGTGAGACCAGGGGTGGGGAGAGAGACGACCGGGGGCAGCAAGAGAGACCGTGGGCGAGTGAGACCAGGGGTGGGGAGAGAGACCGGGGGCGAGAGAGGCCGGGGGGGCGTGAGAGAGACCGGGGGGTGCGAGAGAGACTGGGGTGAGAGAGACCGGGGGCGATGAGAGAGACCAGGGGCGAGAGAGACCGGGGGGCAAAGAGAGAGACCGGGGTCGAGAGAGACCGGGGGGGGCGATAGAGACTGGGGGGGTGCGAAAGAGACTGGGGGCGAGAGAGACCGGGGGGGTGCGAGAGAGACTGGGGGCGAGAGAGACTGAGGGCGAGAGAGACTGGGGGCGGTGAGAGAGACCAGGGCGAGAGAGACCAGGGGCGAGAGAGAACGGGGGGGGCAACGAGAGAGACCAGGGGCGAGAGACACCGGGGGGTGCAAAGAGAGAGACCGGGGGCGAGAGAGACCAGGGGGGCAAAGAGAGAGAACGGGGGCGAGAGAGACCGGGGGCAGCAAGAGAGACACGTGGGCGAGAGAGAGACCAAGGGCGGCGAGAGAGAATGGGGTGAGAGAGAGACCGGGGGTGGCAAGAGAGAGACCGGGGGCGAGAGAGAGACACGTGGGCGAGAGAGAGACCAAGGGCGGCGAGAGAGAGACTGGGGGTGAGAGAGACCGGGGGTGAGAGAGAGAGACCGGGGGTGAGAGAGACCGGGGGTGAGAGAGAGAGACCGACTGCGAGAGAGATCGGAGGTGGGGGGAAAAGAGAGAGACCGGGGGCGAGAGAGACTGGGGGGGGGCAAAGAGAGTGACTGGGGGCGAGAGAGACTGGGGGTGAGAGAGATTGGGGGGCGAGAGAGACCGGGGGCGAAGGAGAGACCGGGGGGTGAGAGAGAGACCGGGAGCGAGAGAGACCAGGGCGAGAGAGGCCGGGGGCGAGAGAGACCGGGGGCGAGAGAGACCGGGGGTGAGGGAGACTGGGGATGAGAGAGGCCGAAGGCGAGAGAGACAGGGGGCGAGAGAGACCGGGGGCGAGAGAGACCGGGGGTGAGAGAGACTGGGGACGAGAGAGACCGGGGGTGAGAGAGACTAGGGGTGCGAGAGACCGTGGGTGCGAGAGACCATGGGTGAGAGAGACTGGGGACGAGAGAGACTGGGACGAGAGTGGCCGGGGGTGAGAGAGACCAGGAGCGAGAGAGACCGGTGGCGAGAGAGACAGAGGGTGAGAAAGACCGAACTGGCAAGGCAGAGACTGGGGGTGAGAGAAAGAGACCGGGGGCGAGAGAGACTGGGGGTGAGAGAGACCGGGAGCGAGCGAGAGACCGGGGTGACGAGAGAGAATGGGGTGAGAGAGAGACCAGGGTGGCAAGAGAGAGACCGGGGGCGAGAGAGAGACGAGGGGCGAGAGAGAGACTGGGGGTGAGAGACCGGGGGTGAGAGAGAGAGACCGGGGGTGAGAGAGAGACCGGGGGCGAGAGAGTCCGGGGGCGAGAGAGACCGGGGGCGAGAGAGACCGGGGTGAGAGAGACCGGGGGCGAGAGAGACGGGGGCGAGAGAGACCGGGGGTGAGAGAGACTGTGGGTCAGAGAGAGAGACCGGGAGTGAGAGAGAGACCGGGGGCGAGAGAGTCCGGGGGCGAGAGAGACCGGGGGGCGAGAGAGACCGAGGGCGAGAGAGACCGGGTGCGAGAGAGAGACCGGGTGCGAGAGAGAGACCGGGGGTGAGAGAGAGACCGGGGGTGGGAGAGACCAGGGACGAGAGAGAGACTGGGGGCGAGAGAGACCGGGGGCGAGAGAGACCGGGGGCGAGAGAGACCGGGAGCGAGACAGACCGGGGGTGAGAGAGACCGGGGGCGAGAGAGATCGGTGGGGGCAAAGAGAGAGACTGGGGGCGAGAGAGACCGGGGGGGCAAAGAGAGAGACCGGGGGCGAGAGATACCGGGGGATGAGAGAGAACAGGGGGGGAAAAGAGAGAGACCGGGGTGGGGGCAAAGAGAGAGACCAGGGTTGAGAGATACCGGGGGCAGAAAAAGAGACCGATGGCGAGAGAGACCGGGGCAAGAGAGACCGGGGGGGCAAAGAGAGAGACCTGGGACAAGAGAGACCGGGGGAAGCGAGAGAGACCAGGGATCAAAGAGAGAGACCGGGAGCGAGAGAGACTGGGGGGGCAAAGAGAGAGACCGGGGGCGAGAGAGACTGGGGGGGGGCAAAGAGAATGACTGGGGGCGAGAGAGAATGGGGGTGAGAGAGACCGGGGGCGAGAGAGATCGGAGGTGGGGGGCAAAGAGAGAGACTGGGGGCGAGAGAGATGGGGGGGGGCAAAGAGAGTGACCGGGGGGCGAGAGAGACTGGGGGGGGTCAAAGATAGACACCGGGGGCGAGAGAGACTGGCGGGGGCAAAGAGAGTGACTGGGGGCGAGAGAGAATGGGGGTGAGAGAGACTGGGGGTGAGAGAGATCGGAGGTGGGGGGCAAAGAGAGAGACCAGGGGCGAGAGAGACTCGGGGGGGCAAAGAGAGAGACCGGGGTCGAGAGAGATCGGAGGTGGGGAGCAAAGAGAGAGACCAGGGGCGAGAGAGACCGGGGGGGCAAAGAGAGAGACCTGGGACAAGAGAGACCGGGGGAAGCGAGAGAGACCAGGGATCAAAGAGAGAGACCGGGAGCGAGAGAGACTGGGGGGGCAAAGAGAGAGACCGGGGGCGAGAGAGACTGGGGGGGGGCAAAGAGAATGACTGGGGGCGAGAGAGAATGGGGGTGAGAGAGACCGGGGGCGAGAGAGATCGGAGGTGGGGGGCAAAGAGAGAGACTGGGGGCGAGAGAGATGGGGGGGGGCAAAGAGAGTGACCGGGGGGGGGAGAGACTGGGGGGGGTCAAAGATAGACACCGGGGGCGAGAGAGACTGGCGGGGGCAAAGAGAGTGACTGGGGGCGAGAGAGAATGGGGGTGAGAGAGACTGGGGGTGAGAGAGATCGGAGGTGGGGGGCAAAGAGAGAGACCAGGGGCGAGAGAGACTCGGGGGGGCAAAGAGAGAGACCGGGGTCGAGAGAGATCGGAGGTGGGGAGCAAAGAGAGAGACCAGGGGCGAGAGAGACCGGGGGGGCAAAGAAAGTGACCAGGGGCGAGAGAGACCGGGGGCGAGAGAGTGACCGGGGACGAGAGAGATCGGGGGGGCAAAGAGAGAGACCGGGGGCGAGAGAGACCGGAGGTGGGGGGCAAAGAGAGAGACCGGGGGCAAGAGAGACCGGGGGGGGGGAAAGAGCGGGACCGGGGACGAGAGAGATCGGAGGTGGGGGGCAAAGAGAGAGACCGGGGGTGAGAGAGACCGGGGGGGGGGGCAGAGAAAGTGACCAGGGGCGAGAGAGACCGGGGGCGAGAGAGAGACTGGGGACGAGAAAGACCGGGGACGAGAGAGACCGGGGATGAGAGAGACCGGGGACGAGAGAGACCTGGGTGGGCAAAGAAAGTGACCAGGCGCGAGAGAGACCGGGGGCGAGAGAGAGACCGGGGACGAGAGAGACCGGGGACAAGAGAGACCGGGCACGAGAGAGACTGGGGGGGCAAAGAGAGAGACCGGGGACGAGAGAGACCGGGGACGAGAGAGACTGGGTGGGGCAAAGAAAGTGACCAGGGGCGAGAGAGATCGGAGGTGGGGGGCAGAGAGAGACCGGGGGCAAGAGAGACCGGGGGGGCAAAGAGAGAGACCGGGGGCGAGAGAGACTGGGGGGGGTCAAAGAGAGTGACCGGGGGCGAGAGAGACTGGGGGTGAGAGAGATTGGGGGGCGAGAGAGACCGGGGGCGAGAGAGAGACCGGGGAGTGAGAGAGAGACCGGGGGCGAGAGAGACCAGGGGCGAGAGAGGCCAGTGGCGAGAGAGACCAGGGGGGCAAAGAGAGAGACCGGGGGCGAGAGAGATCGGAGGTGGGGGGCAAAGAGAGTGACCGCGGGCGAGAGAGACTGGGGGTGAGAGAGATTGGGGGGCGAGAGAGACCGGGGGCGAGAGAGAGACCGGGGGGTGAGAGAGAGACCGGGGGCGAGAGAGACCAGGGGCGAGAGAGGCCGGGGGCGAGAGAGACTGGGGGCGAGAGAGACCGGGGGTGAGGGAGACTGGGGGTGAGAGAGACCGGGAGCGAGCGAGAGACCGGGGTGACAAGAGAGAGACCAGGGTGAGAGAGAGACCGGGGGCGAGAGAGAGACGGGGGGTGAGAGTGAGACTGGAGGTGAGAGAGACTGGGGACTACAGAGGCCAGGGGTGAGAGAGAGCGGGGGTGAGAGAGACCGGGAGCGAGAGAGACCGTGAGTGGCCAGAGAGACCGGGGGCGAGAGAGACCAGGGGGGCAAAGAGAGAGACCGGGGTTGAGAGAGACCAGGGGGGCAAAGAGAGAGACCGGGGACGAGAGAGACTGGGGGGGGCGAGAGAGACCGGAGGCGAGAGAGACAAGGGGGGCAAAGAGAGAGACCGGGGTCGAGAGAGACCGGGGGCAGCAAGAGAGACCATGGGCGAGAGAGACCAGGGGTGGCGAGAGAGACCGGGGGCGAGAGAGGCCGAGGGGGAGCGAGAGAGACCGGGGGGTGCGAGAGAGACTGGGGGGGGGTGCGAGAGAGACTGGGGGCGAGAGAGACCGTGGGGGTGCGAGAGAGACTGGGGGCGAAAGAGACTCAGGGCGAGAGAGACTGGCGGTGGTGAGAGAGACCGGAGGCGAGAGAGACCAGGGGGGCAAAGAGAGAGACCGGGGTCGAGAGAGACCGGGGGCAGCAAGAGAGACCGTGGGCGAGAGAGACCAGGGGTGGCGAGAGAGACCGGGGGCGAGAGAGGCCGGGGGGGAGCGAGAGGGACCGGGGGGTGAGAGAGAGACTGGGGGGGATGCGAGAGAGACTGGGGGCAAGAGACTGAGGGCGAGAGAGACTGGGGGCGGTGAGAGAGACCGGAGGCGAGAGAGACCAGGGGGGCAAAGAGAGAGACCAGGGGCGAGAGAGATCGGAGGTGGGGGGCAAAGAGAGAGACCGGGGGCGAGAGAGACTGGGGGGGGCAAAGAGAGTGACCGGGGGCGAGAGAGACTGGGGTGAGAGAGATTGGGGGGCGAGAGAGACCGGGGGCAAGAGAGAGACCGGGGAGTGAGAGAGAGACCGTGGGTGAGAGAGACCAGGGGCGAGAGAGGCCGGGGGCGAGAGAGACCGGGGGCGAGAGAGACCGTGGGTGGCGAGAGAGACCGGGGTTTAAAGAGTCAGACCGGGGGTGAGAGAGAACGGGGGCAGCGAGAGAGACTGGGGGCGAGAGCGAAGGGGAGCAAGAGACCAGGGGGGAAAAGAGAGAGACCGGGGGCAAGAGAGACCAGGGGCGAGAGAGACCGGGGGTGAGAGAGATCGGGGGTGGCGAGAGAGACCGGGGTTTAAAGAGACAGACCGGGGGTAATAGAGAACGGGGGCGGCTAGAGAGACTGGGGGCGAGAGCGAAGGGGAGCAAGAGAGACCGGGGGGGAAAGAGAGAGACCGGAGGCGAGAGAGACCAGGGGGGCAAAGAGAGAGACCGGGGGCAGCAAGAGAGACCGTGGGCGAGAGAGACCAGGGGTGGCGAGAGAGACCGGGGGTGAGAGAGGCCAGGGGAGAGCGAGAGAGACCCGGGGGTGCGAGAGAGACTCGGGGGGGTGCGAGAGAGACTGGGGGCGAGAGAGACAGGGGTGGTGCGAGAGAGACTGGGGGCGAGAGAGACTGAGTGCGAGAGAGACTGGGGGCAGTGAGAGAGACCGGAGGCGAGAGAGACCAGGGGGGCAAAGAGAGAGACTGGGGGCGAGAGAGACTGAGTGCGAGAGAGACTGGGGGCAGTGAGAGAGACCGGAGGCGAGAGAGACCAGGGGGGCAAAGAGAGAGACCGGGGTCGAGAGAGACTGGGGGCAGCAAGAGAAACCGTGGGCGAGAGAGACCAGGGGTGGCGAGAGAGACTGGGGTGAGAGAGACTGGGGGCGGTGAGAGAGACCAGGGGCGAGAGAGACCAGGGGGGCAAAGAGAGAGACCGGCGTCGAGAGAGACCGGGGGGGGGCGATAGAGACCGGGGGGTGCGAGAGAGACTGGGGGGGGTGCGAGAGAGACTGGGGGCGAGAGAGACCGGGGGGGTGCGAGAGAGACTGGGGGCGAGAGAGACTGAGGGCGAGAGAGACTGGGGGCGGCGAGAGAGACCAGGGGCGAGAGAGACCGGGGGGGGCAAAGAAGGAGACCAGGGGCGAGAGAGACCGGGGGGTGCAAAGAGAGAGACCGCGGGGGAGAGAGACCAGGGGTGCGAAGAGAGAGAACGGGGGCGAGAGAGACCAGGGGGGGCGATAGAGACCTGGGGGGTGCGAGAGAGACTGGGTGCGAGAGAGACTGGGGGCGAGAGACTCAGGGCGAGAGAGACTGGGGGCGAGAGAGACCGGGGGCGAGAGAGACCGGGGGGGGGCAAAGAGAGAGACCAGGGGCAAGAGAGACCGGGGGCGAGAGAGAGACTGGGGACGAGAAAGACCGGGGACGAGAGAGACCGGGGATGAGAGAGACCGGGGACGAGAGAGACCTGGGTGGGCAAAGAAAGTGACCAGGCGCGAGAGAGACCGGGGGCGAGAGAGAGACCGGGGACGAGAGAGACCGGGGACAAGAGAGACCGGGCACGAGAGAGACTGGGGGGGCAAAGAGAGAGACCGGGGACGAGAGAGACCGGGGACGAGAGAGACTGGGTGGGGCAAAGAAAGTGACCAGGGGCGAGAGAGATCGGAGGTGGGGGGCAGAGAGAGACCGGGGGCGAGAGAGACCGGGGTCGAGAGAGACCGGGGGCAGCAAGAGAGACCGTGGGCGAGTGAGACCAGGGGTGGGGAGAGAGACCAGGGGCGAGAGAGGCCGGGGGGGCGTGAGAGAGACCGGGGGGTGCGAGAGAGACTGGGGTGAGAGAGACCGGGGGCGATGAGAGAGACCAGGGGCGAGAGAGACCGGGGGGCAAAGAGAGAGACCGGGGTCGAGAGAGACCGGGGGGGGCGATAGAGACTGGGGGGGTGCGAAAGAGACTGGGGGCGAGAGAGACCGGGGGGGTGCGAGAGAGACTGGGGGCGAGAGAGACTGAGGGCGAGAGAGACTGGGGGCGGTGAGAGAGACCAGGGGCGAGAGAGACCAGGGGCGAGAGAGAACGGGGGGGGCAACGAGAGAGACCAGGGGCGAGAGACACCGGGGGGTGCAAAGAGAGAGACCGGGGGCGAGAGAGACCAGGGGGGCAAAGAGAGAGAACGGGGGCGAGAGAGACCGGGGGCAGCAAGAGAGACACGTGGGCGAGAGAGAGACCAAGGGCGGCGAGAGAGAATGGGGTGAGAGAGAGACCGGGGTGGCAAGAGAGAGACCGGGGGCGAGAGAGAGACACGTGGGCGAGAGAGAGACCAAGGGCGGCGAGAGAGAGACTGGGGGTGAGAGAGACCGGGGGTGAGAGAGAGAGACCGGGGGTGAGAGAGACCGGGGGTGAGAGAGAGAGACCGACTGCGAGAGAGATCGGAGGTGGGGGGAAAAGAGAGAGACCGGGGGCGAGAGAGACTGGGGGGGGCAAAGAGAGTGACTGGGGGCGAGAGAGACTGGGGGTGAGAGAGATTGGGGGGCGAGAGAGACCGGGGGCGAAGGAGAGACCGGGGGGTGAGAGAGAGACCGGGAGCGAGAGAGACCAGGGCGAGAGAGGCCGGGGGCGAGAGAGACCGGGGGCGAGAGAGACCGGGGGTGAGGGAGACTGGGGATGAGAGAGGCCGAAGGCGAGAGAGACAGGGGGCGAGAGAGACCGGGGGCGAGAGAGACCGGGGGTGAGAGAGACTGGGGACGAGAGAGACCGGGGGTGAGAGAGACTAGGGGTGCGAGAGACCGTGGGTGCGAGAGACCATGGGTGAGAGAGACTGGGGACGAGAGAGACTGGGGACGAGAGTGGCCGGGGGTGAGAGAGACCAGGAGCGAGAGAGACCGGTGGCGAGAGAGACAGAGGGTGAGAAAGACCGAACTGGCAAGGCAGAGACTGGGGGTGAGAGAAAGAGACCGGGGGCGAGAGAGACTGGGGGTGAGAGAGACCGGGAGCGAGCGAGAGACCGGGGTGACGAGAGAGAATGGGGTGAGAGAGAGACCAGGGTGGCAAGAGAGAGACCGGGGGCGAGAGAGAGACGAGGGGCGAGAGAGAGACTGGGGGTGAGAGACCGGGGGTGAGAGAGAGAGACCGGGGGTGAGAGAGAGACCAGGGGCGAGAGAGTCCGGGGGCGAGAGAGACCGGGGGTGAGAGAGACTGTGGGTCAGAGAGAGAGACCGGGAGTGAGAGAGAGACCGGGGGCGAGAGAGTCCGGGGGCGAGAGAGACCGGGGGGCGAGAGAGACCGAGGGCGAGAGAGACCGGGTGCGAGAGAGAGACCGGGTGCGAGAGAGAGACCGGGGGTGAGAGAGAGACCGGGGGTGGGAGAGACCAGGGACGAGAGAGAGACTGGGGGCGAGAGAGACCGGGGGCGAGAGAGACCGGGGGCGAGAGAGACCGGGAGCGAGACAGACCGGGGGTGAGAGAGACCGGGGGCGAGAGAGATCGGTGGGGGCAAAGAGAGAGACTGGGGGCGAGAGAGACCGGGGGGGCAAAGAGAGAGACCGGGGGCGAGAGATACCGGGGGATGAGAGAGACCGGGGGGGAAAAGAGAGAGACCGGGGTGGGGGCAAAGAGAGAGACCAGGGTTGAGAGATACCGGGGGCAGAAAAAGAGACCGATGGCGAGAGAGACCGGGGGCAAGAGAGACCGGGGGGGCAAAGAGAGAGACCTGGGACAAGAGAGACCGGGGGAAGCGAGAGAGACCAGGGATCAAAGAGAGAGACCGGGAGCGAGAGAGACTGGGGGGGCAAAGAGAGAGACCGGGGGCGAGAGAGACTGGGGGGGGGCAAAGAGAATGACTGGGGGCGAGAGAGAATGGGGGTGAGAGAGACCGGGGGCGAGAGAGATCGGAGGTGGGGGGCAAAGAGAGAGACTGGGGGCGAGAGAGATGGGGGGGGGCAAAGAGAGTGACCGGGGGGCGAGAGAGACTGGGGGGGGTCAAAGATAGACACCGGGGGCGAGAGAGACTGGCGGGGGCAAAGAGAGTGACTGGGGGCGAGAGAGAATGGGGGTGAGAGAGACTGGGGGTGAGAGAGATCGGAGGTGGGGGGCAAAGAGAGAGACCAGGGGCGAGAGAGACTCGGGGGGGCAAAGAGAGAGACCGGGGTCGAGAGAGATCGGAGGTGGGGAGCAAAGAGAGAGACCAGGGGCGAGAGAGACCGGGGGGGCAAAGAGAGAGACCTGGGACAAGAGAGACCGGGGGAAGCGAGAGAGACCAGGGATCAAAGAGAGAGACCGGGAGCGAGAGAGACTGGGGGGGCAAAGAGAGAGACCGGGGGCGAGAGAGACTGGGGGGGGCAAAGAGAATGACTGGGGGCGAGAGAGAATGGGGGTGAGAGAGACCGGGGGCGAGAGAGATCGGAGGTGGGGGGCAAAGAGAGAGACTGGGTGCGAGAGAGATGGGGGGGGGCAAAGAGAGTGACCGGGGGGGGGAGAGACTGGGGGGGGTCAAAGATAGACACCGGGGGCGAGAGAGACTGGCGGGGGCAAAGAGAGTGACTGGGGGCGAGAGAGAATGGGGGTGAGAGAGACTGGGGGTGAGAGAGATCGGAGGTGGGGGGCAAAGAGAGAGACCAGGGGCGAGAGAGACTCGGGGGGGCAAAGAGAGAGACCGGGGTCGAGAGAGATCGGAGGTGGGGAGCAAAGAGAGAGACCAGGGGCGAGAGAGACCGGGGGGGCAAAGAAAGTGACCAGGGGCGAGAGAGACCGGGGGCGAGAGAGTGACCGGGGACGAGAGAGATCGGGGGGGCAAAGAGAGAGACCGGGGGCGAGAGAGACCGGAGGTGGGGGGCAAAGAGAGAGACCGGGGGCAAGAGAGACCGGGGGGGGGGAAAGAGCGGGACCGGGGACGAGAGAGATCGGAGGTGGGGGGCAAAGAGAGAGACCGGGGGTGAGAGAGACCGGGGGGGGGGCAGAGAAAGTGACCAGGGGCGAGAGAGACCGGGGGCGAGAGAGAGACTGGGGACGAGAAAGACCGGGGACGAGAGAGACCGGGGATGAGAGAGACCGGGGACGAGAGAGACCTGGGTGGGCAAAGAAAGTGACCAGGCGCGAGAGAGACCGGGGGCGAGAGAGAGACCGGGGACGAGAGAGACCGGGGACAAGAGAGACCGGGCACGAGAGAGACTGGGGGGGCAAAGAGAGAGACCGGGGACGAGAGAGACCGGGGACGAGAGAGACTGGGTGGGGCAAAGAAAGTGACCAGGGGCGAGAGAGATCGGAGGTGGGGGGCAGAGAGAGACCGGGGGCAAGAGAGACCGGGGGGGCAAAGAGAGAGACCGGGGGCGAGAGAGACTGGGGGGGGTCAAAGAGAGTGACCGGGGGCGAGAGAGACTGGGGGTGAGAGAGATTGGGGGGCGAGAGAGACCGGGGGCGAGAGAGAGACCGGGGAGTGAGAGAGAGACCGGGGGCGAGAGAGACCAGGGGCGAGAGAGGCCAGTGGCGAGAGAGACCAGGGGGGCAAAGAGAGAGACCGGGGGCGAGAGAGATCGGAGGTGGGGGGCAAAGAGAGTGACCGCGGGCGAGAGAGACTGGGGGTGAGAGAGATTGGGGGGCGAGAGAGACCGGGGGCGAGAGAGAGACCGGGGGGTGAGAGAGAGACCGGGGGCGAGAGAGACCAGGGGCGAGAGAGGCCGGGGGCGAGAGAGACTGGGGGCGAGAGAGACCGGGGGTGAGGGAGACTGGGGACGAGAGAGGCCGAAGGCGAGAGAGACGTGGGGCGAGAGAGACCGGGGGTGAGAGAGACCGGGGGTGAGAGAGACTGGGGACGAGAGAGACCGGGGGTGAGAGAGACTAGGGGTGCGAGAGACCGTGGGTGCGAGAGACCGGGGGTGAGAGAGACTGGGGACGAGAGAGGCTGGGGGTGAGAGTGACCGGGAGCGAGAGAGACCGGGGGCGAGAGAGACCGGGGGTGAGAGAGACCGGGAGCGAGCGAGAGACCGGGGTGACAAGAGAGAGACCAGGGTGAGAGAGAGACCGGGGGCGAGAGAGAGACGGGGGGTGAGAGTGAGACTGGAGGTGAGAGAGACTGGGGACTACAGAGGCCAGGGGTGAGAGAGAGCGGGGGTGAGAGAGACCGGGAGCGAGAGAGACCGTGAGTGGCCAGAGAGACCGGGGGCGAGAGAGACCAGGGGGGCAAAGAGAGAGACCGGGGTTGAGAGAGACCAGGGGGGCAAAGAGAGAGACCGGGGACGAGAGAGACTGGGGGGGGCGAGAGAGACCGGAGGCGAGAGAGACAAGGGGGGCAAAGAGAGAGACCGGGGTCGAGAGAGACCGGGGGCAGCAAGAGAGACCATGGGCGAGAGAGACCAGGGGTGGCGAGAGAGACCGGGGGCGAGAGAGGCCGAGGGGGAGCGAGAGAGACCGGGGGGTGCGAGAGAGACTGGGGGGGGGTGCGAGAGAGACTGGGGGCGAGAGAGACCGTGGGGGTGCGAGAGAGACTGGGGGCGAAAGAGACTCAGGGCGAGAGAGACTGGCGGTGGTGAGAGAGACCGGAGGCGAGAGAGACCAGGGGGGCAAAGAGAGAGACCGGGGTCGAGAGAGACCGGGGGCAGCAAGAGAGACCGTGGGCGAGAGAGACCAGGGGTGGCGAGAGAGACCGGGGGCGAGAGAGGCCGGGGGGGAGCGAGAGGGACCGGGGGGTGAGAGAGAGACTGGGGGGGATGCGAGAGAGACTGGGGGCAAGAGACTGAGGGCGAGAGAGACTGGGGGCGGTGAGAGAGACCGGAGGCGAGAGAGACCAGGGGGGCAAAGAGAGAGACCAGGGGCGAGAGAGATCGGAGGTGGGGGGCAAAGAGAGAGACCGGGGGCGAGAGAGACTGGGGGGGGCAAAGAGAGTGACCGGGGGCGAGAGAGACTGGGGTGAGAGAGATTGGGGGGCGAGAGAGACCGGGGGCAAGAGAGAGACCGGGGGGTGAGAGAGAGACCGTGGGTGAGAGAGACCAGGGGCGAGAGAGGCCGGGGGCGAGAGAGACCGGGGGCGAGAGAGACCGTGGGTGGCGAGAGAGACCGGGGTTTAAAGAGTCAGACCGGGGGTGAGAGAGAACGGGGGCAGCGAGAGAGACTGGGGGCGAGAGCGAAGGGGAGCAAGAGACCAGGGGGGAAAAGAGAGAGACCGGGGGCAAGAGAGACCAGGGGCGAGAGAGACCGGGGGTGAGAGAGATCGGGGGTGGCGAGAGAGACCGGGGTTTAAAGAGACAGACCGGGGGTAATAGAGAACGGGGGCGGCTAGAGAGACTGGGGGCGAGAGCGAAGGGGAGCAAGAGAGACCGGGGGGGAAAGAGAGAGACCGGAGGCGAGAGAGACCAGGGGGGCAAAGAGAGAGACCGGGGGCAGCAAGAGAGACCGTGGGCGAGAGAGACCAGGGGTGGCGAGAGAGACCGGGGGTGAGAGAGGCCAGGGGGGAGCGAGAGAGACCCGGGGGTGCGAGAGAGACTCGGGGGGGTGCGAGAGAGACTGGGGGCGAGAGAGACAGGGGTGGTGCGAGAGAGACTGGGGGCGAGAGAGACTGAGTGCGAGAGAGACTGGGGGCAGTGAGAGAGACCGGAGGCGAGAGAGACCAGGGGGGCAAAGAGAGAGACTGGGGGCGAGAGAGACTGAGTGCGAGAGAGACTGGGGGCAGTGAGAGAGACCGGAGGCGAGAGAGACCAGGGGGGCAAAGAGAGAGACCGGGGTCGAGAGAGACTGGGGGCAGCAAGAGAAACCGTGGGCGAGAGAGACCAGGGGTGGCGAGAGAGACTGGGGTGAGAGAGACTGGGGGCGGTGAGAGAGACCAGGGGCGAGAGAGACCAGGGGGGCAAAGAGAGAGACCGGCGTCGAGAGAGACCGGGGGGGGCGATAGAGACCGGGGGGTGCGAGAGAGACTGGGGGGGGTGCGAGAGAGACTGGGGGCGAGAGAGACCGGGGGGGTGCGAGAGAGACTGGGGGCGAGAGAGACTGAGGGCGAGAGAGACTGGGGGCGGCGAGAGAGACCAGGGGCGAGAGAGACCGGGGGGGGCAAAGAAGGAGACCAGGGGCGAGAGAGACCGGGGGGTGCAAAGAGAGAGACCGCGGGGGAGAGAGACCAGGGGTGCGAAGAGAGAGAACGGGGGCGAGAGAGACCAGGGGGGGCGATAGAGACCTGGGGGGTGCGAGAGAGACTGGGTGCGAGAGAGACTGGGGGCGAGAGACTCAGGGCGAGAGAGACTGGGGGCGAGAGAGACCGGGGGCGAGAGAGACCGGGGGGGGGCAAAGAGAGAGACCAGGGGCAAGAGAGACCGGGGGCGAGAGAGAGACTGGGGACGAGAAAGACCGGGGACGAGAGAGACCGGGGATGAGAGAGACCGGGGACGAGAGAGACCTGGGTGGGCAAAGAAAGTGACCAGGCGCGAGAGAGACCGGGGGCGAGAGAGAGACCGGGGACGAGAGAGACCGGGGACAAGAGAGACCGGGCACGAGAGAGACTGGGGGGGCAAAGAGAGAGACCGGGGACGAGAGAGACCGGGGACGAGAGAGACTGGGTGGGGCAAAGAAAGTGACCAGGGGCGAGAGAGATCGGAGGTGGGGGGCAGAGAGAGACCGGGGGCGAGAGAGACCGGGGGGGCAAAGAGAGAGACCGGGGGCGAGAGAGACTGGGGGGGGTCAAAGAGAGTGACCGGGGGCGAGAGAGACTGGGGGTGAGAGAGATTGGGGGGCGAGAGAGACCGGGGGCGAGAGAGAGACCGGGGAGTGAGAGAGAGACCGGGGGCGAGAGAGACCAGGGGCGAGAGAGGCCAGTGGCGAGAGAGACCAGGGGGGCAAAGAGAGAGACTGGGGGCGAGAGAGATCGGAGGTGGGGGGCAAAGAGAGAGACCGGGGGCTAGAGAGACTGTGGGGGGCAAAGAGAGTGACCGCGGGCGAGAGAGACTGGGGGTGAGAGAGATTGGGGGGCGAGAGAGACCGGGGGCGAGAGAGAGACCGGGGGGTGAGAGAGAGACCGGGGGCGAGAGAGACCAGGGGCGAGAGAGGCCGGGGGCGAGAGAGACTGGGGCCGAGAGAGACCGGGGGTGAGGGAGACTGGGGACGAGAGAGGCCGAAGGTGAGAGAGACGTGGGGCGAGAGAGACCGGGGGTGAGAGAGACCGGGGGTGAGAGAGACTGGGGACGAGAGAGACCGGGGGTGAGAGAGACTAGGGGTGCGAGAGACCGTGGGTGCGAGAGACCGGGGGTGAGAGAGACTGGGGACGAGAGAGGCTGGGGGTGAGAGTGACCGGGAGCGAGAGAGACCGGGTCGAGAGAGACCGGGGGTGAGAGAGACCGGGAGCGAGCGAGAGACCGGGGTGACAAGAGAGAGACCGGGGTGAGAGAGAGACCGGGGGCGAGAGAGAGACGGGGGGTGAGAGAGAGACTGGAGGTGAGAGAGACTGGGGACTACAGAGGCCAGGGGTGAGAGAGAGCGGGGGTGAGAGAGACCGGGAGCGAGAGAGACCGTGAGTGGCCAGAGAGACCGGGGGCGAGAGAGACCAGGGGGGCAAAGAGAGAGACCGGGGTTGAGAGAGACCAGGGGGGCAAAGAGAGAGACCGGGGTCGAGAGAGACTGGGGGGGGCGAGAGAGACCGGAGGCGAGAGAGACAAGGGGGGCAAAGAGAGAGACCGGGGTCGAGAGAGACCGGGGGCAGCAAGAGAGACCATGGGCGAGAGAGACCAGGGGTGGCGAGAGAGACCGGGGGCGAGAGAGGCCGAGGGGGAGCGAGAGAGACCGGGGGGTGCGAGAGAGACTGGGGGGGGGTGCGAGAGAGACTGGGGGCGAGAGAGACCGGGGGGTGCGAGAGAAACTGGGGGCGAAAGAGACTCAGGGCGAGAGAGACTGGCGGTGGTGAGAGAGACCGGAGGCGAGAGAGACCAGGGGGGCAAAGAGAGAGACCGGGGTCGAGAGAGACCGGGGGCAGCAAGAGAGACCGTGGGCGAGAGAGACCAGGGGTGGCGAGAGAGACCGGGGGCGAGAGAGGCCGGGGGGGAGCGAGAGAGACCGGGGGGTGAGATAGAGACTGGGGGGGATGCGAGAGAGACTGGGGGCGAGAGACTGAGGGCGAGAGAGACTGGGGGCGGTGAGAGAGACCGGAGGCGAGAGAGACCAGGGGGGCAAAGAGAGAGACCAGGGGCGAGAGAGATCGGAGGTGGGGGGCAAAGAGAGAGACCGGGGGCGAGAGAGACTGGGGGGGGCAAAGAGAGTGACCGGGGGCGAGAGAGACTGGGGGTGAGAGAGATTGGGGGGCGAGAGAGACCGGGGGCAAGAGAGAGAACGGGGGGTGAGAGAGAGACCGTGGGCGAGAGAGACCAGGGGCGAGAGAGGCCGGGGGCGAGAGAGACCGGGGGCGAGAGAGACCATGGGTGGCGAGAGAGACCGGGGTTTAAAGAGTCAGACCGGGGGTGAGAGAGAACGGGGGCAGCGAGAGAGACTGGGGGCGAGAGCGAAGGGGAGCAAGAGACCAGGGGGGAAAAGAGAGAGACCGGGGGCAAGAGAGACCAAGGGCGAGAGAGACCGGGGGTGAGAGAGATCGGGGGTGGCGAGAGAGACCGGGGTTTAAAGAGACAGACCGGGGGTAATAGAGAACGGGGGCGGCGAGAGAGACTGGGGGCGAGAGCGAAGGGGAGCAAGAGAGACCAGGGGGGGTAAGAGAGAGACCGGAGGCGAGAGAGACCAGGGGGGCAAAGAGAGAGACCGGGGGCAGCAAGAGAGACCGTGGGCGAGAGAGACCAGGGGTGGCGAGAGAGACCGGGGGTGAGAGAGGCCAGGGGGGAGCGAGAGAGACCCGGGGGTGCGAGAGAGACTCGGGGGGGTGCGAGAGAGACTGGGGGCGAGAGAGACAGGGGTGGTGCGAGAGAGACTGGGGGCGAGAGAGACTGAGTGCGAGAGAGACTGGGGGCAGTGAGAGAGACCGGAGGCGAGAGAGACCAGGGGGGCAAAGAGAGAGACCGGGGTCGAGAGAGACTGGGGGCAGCAAGAGAAACCGTGGGCGAGAGAGACCAGGGGTGGCGAGAGAGACCGGGGGCGAGAGAGGCCGGGGGCGAGCGAGAGAGAGCGGGGGGTGCGAAAGAGACTGGGGTGAGAGAGACTGGGGGCGGTGAGAGAGACCAGGGGCGAGAGAGACCAGGGGGGCAAAGAGAGAGACCGGCGTCGAGAGAGACCGGGGGGGGCGATAGAGACCGGGGGGTGCGAGAGAGACTGGGGGCGAGAGAGACTGAGGGCGAGAGAGACTGGGGGCGGCGAGAGAGACCAGGGGCGAGAGAGACCGGGGGGGGCAAAGAAGGAGACCAGGGGCGAGAGAGACCGGGGGGTGCAAAGAGAGAGACCGCGGGGGAGAGAGACCAGGGGTGCGAAGAGAGAGAACGGGGGCGAGAGAGACCAGGGGGGGCGATAGAGACCTGGGGGGTGCGAGAGAGACTGGGTGCGAGAGAGACTGGGGGCGAGAGACTCAGGGCGAGAGAGACTGGGGGCGAGAGAGACCGGGGGCGAGAGAGACCGGGGGGGGCAAAGAGAGAGACCAGGGGCAAGAGAGACCGGGGGGTGCGAGAGAGACCGGGGGGGGCCAAAGAGAGAGACCAGGGGCGAGAGAGACCAGGGGGGCAAAGAGAGAGACCGGGGGTGAGAGAGACCGGGGGGGGCAAAGAGAGAGACAGGGGGTGAGAGAGAACGGGGGCGGCGAGAGAGACTGGGGGCGGCAAGAGAGACTGGGGGTTTGAGAGACTGGGGTGGGGGGCAAAGAGAGAGGCCGGGGGCAAGAGAGACCGTGGGGGCAAAGAGAGAGACCGGGGGAGAGAGAGACTGTGGTGGTGGGCAAAGAGAGAGACCGGGGGCAAGAGAGACCAAGGGGGCAAAGAGAGAGATTGGAGGTGAGAGAGGCCGGGGGCGAGAGAGACAGTGGCGGCGAGAGAGACCGGGGGCGAGAGAGACCGGGGGCGAGAGAGACCAGGGGCGAGAGAGACCGTGTGCAAGAGAGACCGGGGTGGCAAGAGAGACTGGGGGCAAGAGAGACCGGGGGCGAGAGAGACCGGGGGCGAGAGAGACCGGGGGTGGCGAGAGAGACCGGGGTTTAAAGAGACAGACTGGGGGTGAGAGAGAACGGCGGCAGCGAGAGAGACTGGGGGCGAGAGCGAAGGGGAGCAAGAGACCAGGGGGGTAAAGAGAGAGACCGGGGGCAAGAGAGACCAGGGGCGAGAGAGACCGGGGGTGAGAGAGATCGGGGGTGGCGAGAGAGACTGGGGGCAAAAGAGACCGGGGGCGAGAGAGACCGGGGGCGAGAGATACTGTGGGTGGCGAGAGAGAGACCGGTGTTTAAAGAGACAGACCGGGGGTGAGAGAGAACGGGGGCGGCGAGAGAGACTGGGGGCGAGAGCGAAGGGGAGCAAGAGAGACCAGGGGGGAAAAGAGAGAGACCGGGGGCGAGAGAGACCAAGGTGGCAAAGAGAGAGACCGGGGGGCGAGAGAGACCAGGGACAATAGAGACCAGGGGGCAAAGAGAGAGACCGGGGGGGACAAAGAGAGAGACTGGAGGTGAGAGAGACCAGGGGGGCAAAGAGAGAGACTGGGGTGGCAAGAGACACCGGGGGCGAGAGAGACCGGGGGTGAGAGAGACTGGGGGGGGCAAAGAGAGAGACCGGGGGGGCAAAGGGAGAGACCGGGGGCGAGAGAGATTGGGGGCAAGAGAGACCGGGGTGTCAAAGAGAGTGACCAGGGGCGAGAGAGACCAAGGGGCGAGTGAGACCGGGGGTAAGGGAGACCGGGGGTGAGTGAGACCGGGGACAGCGAGAGAGACTGGGGGCGAGAGAGACCCGGGGGGCAAAGAGAGAGACCGGGGTAGACAGAGACCGGGGGGGGGGGGCGAGAGATACCGAAGGGGGGCGAGAGAGACCAGGGGCAAATGAGACCGGGGGTGGGGGGCAAACAGAGAGACCGGGGGCGAGAGAGATCGGGGGGGGAAAGAGAGAGACCGGGGGCAAGAGAGACCGGGGGGGGCAAAGAGAGAGACCGGGTGCGAGAGAGATCGGGGGGGCAAAGAGAGAGACCGGGGGGGCAAAGAGAGAGACCGGGGGCGAGAGAGATCGGGGGGGGCGAAGAGAGAGACCGGGGGCGAGAGAGTCCGGGGGGGGGTGACAAAGAGAGAGACTGGGGTGGCAAGAGACACCGGGGGCGAGAGAGAGACTGGAGCCGAGAGAGAGTGGGGAGCGAGAGAGGCCAGGTGCGAATGAGATCGAGGGCGAGATGCTGGGGGTGACGAGAGACTGGGGGCAACAAGAGAGACTGGGGGCGGGAGAGATGGGGGTTGCGAGAGAGACTGGGTGCGAGACAGGCCGGGGTGTGAGAGAGTGGCCGGGGGCAAGAAAGACTGGGGACGAGAGAGAGGGAGTGACAAGAGAGACCCAGGACGAGAGAGATCGGGGGCGAGAGAGACCGGGGGCGAGAGACCGGGGGTGACCTGAGACCGGGGCCGATTAGAGACCAGAGGGTGAAAGAGACCGGGGGCAACGAGAGAGACTAGGGCGAGAGACACTGTGGGGTGAGAGAGACCTGGTGGCGCGAGAGAGACTGGGGGTGACGAGAGAGACCGTGGGCAACGAGAGGTACCCGGGGGGGGGCGGGGGGCGACGCGAGAGACCGGAGCCGTGAGAGTCAGAGACCGGGGGGTAACGTGAGAGTCCGGGGAGCAAGAGAAATCGTGGGCGACGAGAGCGACCGGGGGCAACAGGAAAGCCTGGTGGTGATGAGAGAAACCGCGGTGAGAGAGAGAGACATGGGGTGAAGAGAGAGAAGGGGGGTGAAGAGAGAGATCGAGGGTGAGATAGAGACCGTCGCAAAAGAGAGAGGGTGAGAGAGAGACCGGGGGTGGCGAGAGAGACTGGACGCGAGAAAGTTCAGGAGTGAGAGACTGGGGTTGACAAGAGATCGGGGCAACGAGAGAGACCAGACGCGAGAGAGACCAGCGGCGAGAGACTAAGTGTGATGAGACACTGGAGGTGACGAGAGACGGGGGCGAGGGGAGGAGAGAGACTTGGGGCGAGAGAGACCGGGGGGCGAGAGAGCGGTGAGAGAGACTGGGGGCGAGAGAGACCAGGAGTGACGAGAGACAGGGGGGTGCTGAGAGCAACCGGGGCGCAAGAGAACGGGGGTGATGAGAGACCGGGAGTGAGAGAGACCACGAGCGTGAGACCGGCAGTGACGAGAAACTGAGGGGGCGAGAGAGAGGGGTTAACAAGAGAGACTGGGGCGATGAGACAGACTGGGAGCGTGAGTGTGACCGTGGTGAGATGGTGACCGGGGTGAGAGACCGGGGATGACGAGTGATCGGGGGCGACGAGAGACCGGGGGCGACACTAGAGACCGGGGCAAGTGAGTGAGGGGGGCAGAGACCGGGGGCAAGAGAGACTGTGGGCAAGAGACACCGGGGGGTGAGAGAGAGGGGGGAAGAGAGAACGGGGGCAAGAGAGACTGTGGGATAGAGAGACCCGGGGATGACAAGAGACCAGGAGTGAGCGAAACCGGGGGCGAGAGAGAGAGACCAGGTGCGAAGAGAGACCGGGGGAGGCAAGAGAGACCAGGGGAGGCGAGAGACACCGGGGGGGGCAAAAGACAATGGGGGCAAGAGAGATTGGGGTGGAGAGAGACCCAGGGGTGACGAGAGACCGGGGCCGACGAGAGAGATGGGTGGAGAGAGAGACTGGGGTGAGAGAGACCGGGGGCGACAAGAGAGATGGATGGCGAGAGAGACAGGGGGCGAGAGAGACCGGGGGTGAGAGAGAGACCGGCGGTGAGAGAGAGAGACCGGGGGTGAGAGAGAGACCGGGGGGGGCAAAAGACAATGGGGGCAAGAGAGATTGGGGTGGAGAGAGACCCAGGGGTGACGAGAGACCGGGGCCGACGAGAGAGATGGGTGGAGAGAGAGACTGGGGTGAGAGAGACCGGGGGCGACAAGAGAGATGGATGGCGAGAGAGACAGGGGGCGAGAGAGACCGGGGGTGAGAGAGAGACCGGCGGTGAGAGAGAGAGACCGGGGGTGAGAGAGAGACCGGGGGTGAGAGAGAGAGACTGGGGGTGAGAGAGAGACTGGGGGCGAGAGAGAGAACGGGGGCAAGAGAGAAACTGGGGGCGAGAGAGAGACTGGGGGTGAGAGAGAGACCAGGGGCAAGAGAGAGAATGGGGGCGAGAGAGAGACTGGGGGCGAGAGACAGACTGGGGGCAAGAGAGAGACCAGGGGCAAGAGAGAGAACGTTGGCGAGAGAGAGAATGGGGGCGAGAGAGAGACTGGGGGCGAGAGACAGACTGGGGGCGAGAGAGAAACTGGGGGCGAGAGAGAGACTGGGGGTGAGAGAGAGACCAGGGGCAAGAGAGAGACCGGGGGGCGAGAGGGAAACCGGGGGTAAGAGAGAGAACGGGGGCGAGAGAGAGAATGGGGGCAAGAGAGAGACTGGGGGCGAGAGACAGACTGGGGGCGAGAGAGAAACTGGGGGCGAGAGAGAGAACGGGAGTGAGAGAGAAACCGGGGACGAGAGAGAGAACGGGGGCAAGAGAATCACCGGGGGCAAGAGAGAACGCGAGCGAGAGAGAGACCGGGGGCGAGAGAGAGAACGGGGGCAAGAGAGAAACCGGGGGCAAGCGAGAGAACGGGAGCAAGAGAGAGAACGGGAGCAAGAGAGAGAACGGGGGTGAGAGAGAGAACGGGAGCGAGGGAGACCAGGGACTAGAGAGAGATTGGGGGCGAGAGAGAGACTGGGGGCGAGAGAGAGACTGGGGGCGAGAGAGAGAACGGGGGTGAGAGAGAGACTGGGGGCGAGAGAGAAACTGGGGGCGAGAGAGAGACCGGGGGCAAGAGAGAAACCGGGGGCAAGAGAGAGAATGGGAGCGAGAGAGAGACTGGGGGTGAGAGTGAAACCAGGGGCGAGAGAGAGACCGGGGGCGAGAGAGAGACCGGGGGTGAGAGAGAGACCGGGAGCGAGAGAGAAACTGGGGGCAAGAAAGAGAATTGGAGCGAGGGAGACCGGGGACGAGAGAGAGACTGGGGGCGAGAGAGAGACTGGGCGCGAGAGAGAGAACGGCAGCGAGAGAGTGACAGGGGATGACAGAGAGAGAGACTGGGGGCGAGAGAGAAACCGGGGGTGAGAGAGAGACTCGTGGCGAGAGAGAGACTCGGGGCGAGAGAGAAACCAGGGGCGAGAGAGAGACTGGGGGCGAGAGAGAAACCGGCGGCAAGAGAGAAACCGGGGGCGAGAGAGACTGGGGGTGAGAGAGAGAATGGGGGTGAGAGTGAAATCAGGGGCGAGAGAGAGACCGGGGGCGAGAGAGAAACCGGGGGCGAGAGAGAGACTGGGGGTGAGAGTGAAACCAGGGGCGAGAGAGAGACCGGGGGCGAGAGAGAAACCGGAAGCGAGAGAGAGACTGGGGGCGAGAGAGAGAACGGGGAAAAGAGAGAAACCGGGGGCAAGAGAGAGAACGGGTGCGAGAGACAGACTGGGGGCAAGGGAGAGAATTGGAGCGAGGGAGACCGGGGACGAGAGAGAGACTGGGGGCGAGAGAGAGAGACTGGGGGCGAGAGAGAGACTGGGGGCGAGAGAGAGACTGGGGGCGAGAGAGAGACTGGGGGCGAGAGAGAAACCAGGGGCAAGAGAGAGACTGGGGGCAAGAGAGAAACCGGGGGGAGGAGAGAGACCGGGTGTGAGAGAGAGAACGGGGGCAAGAGAGAAACCGGGGGCAAGAGACAGAACAGGGGAGAGAGAGAGAATGGGGGCAAGAGAGAAACCAGGAGCGAGAGAGAGACCGGGGGCAAGAGAGAGAACGGGAGCGAGAGAGAGAACGGGAGCGAGGGTGACCGGGGACGAGAAAGAGATTGGGGGCGAGACAGAGACTGGGAGCGAGAGAGAAACCGGGGGCGAGAGAGAGACCGGGGGTGAGAGAGAGACTGGGGGCGAGAGAGATACCAGGGGCGAGAGAGACCGGGGGTGAGAGATACCGGGGGTGAGAGAGAGCGGGGGCGACAGAGAGAACAGGGGGTGAGAGAGAAACCAGGGGCGAGAGAGAGACCGGGGGCGAGAGAGATACTGGGCGTGAGAGAGAGAATGGGGGTGAGAGTGAAACCAGGGGCGAGAGAGAGACCGGGGGCGAGAGAGAAACCGGAAGCGAGAGAGAGACTGGGGGCGAGAGAGAGACCGGGGGCAAGAGAGAAACCGGGGGCGAGAGAGAGAACGGGGGCGAGAGAGAGAATTGGAGCGAGAGAGAGACAGGCGATGACAGAGAGAGACTGGGGGCGAGAGAGAAACCGGGGGTGAGAGAGAGACTCGTGGCGATAGAGAGACTGGGGGCGAGAGAGAAACCAGGGGCGAGAGAGAGACTGGGGGCGAGAGAGAAACCGGGGGCAAGAGAGAGAACGGGAGTGAGAAAGAGACCAGGGGCGAGAGAGAGACTGGGGGCGAGAGAGAGATTGGGGGCGCGAGAGAGAATAGGGGCGAGAGAGAGAGACTGGGGGCGAGAGAGAGAACGGGGGCAAGAGAGGTAAACCAGGGGCAAGAGAGAGACCAGGGGCGAGAGAGAGAACGGGGGTGAGAGAGAGACTCGGGGCGAGAGAGAAACTGGGGGTGAGAGAGAATGGGGGTAAGAGAGAAACCGGGGGCAAGAGAGAGAACGGGAGCGAGAGAGAGACCGGGGGCAAGGGAGAGAATTGGAGCGAGGGAGACCGGGGACGAGAGAGAGACAGGGGGCGAGAGAGAGAACGGGGGCGAGAGAGAGAATGGGGGCGAGAGAGAGACTGGGGGCGAGAGAGAAACCGGGGGTGAGAGAGAGACTAGTGGCGAGAGAGAGACTGGGGGCGAGAGAGAAACCAGGGGCAAGAGAGAGACTGGGGGCAAGAGAGAAACCGGGGGCAAGAGAGAGAACGGGAGTGAGAGAGAGACCGGGGGCGAGTGAGAGACTGGGGGCGAGAGAGAGACTGGGGGTGAAAGAGAGACTGTGGGTGAGAGAGAAACCAGGGGTGAGAGAGAGACTGGGGGCGAGACAGAGAACGGGAGTGAGAGAGAGACCGGGGGCGAGACAGAGAACGGGAGTGAGAGAGAGACTGGGGGCGAGAGAGAAACCAGAGGTGAGAGAGAGACTGGGGGCCGAGAGAGAAACCGGGGGCAAGAGAGAGAACGGGGGCGAGAGAGAGAACGGGGGCGAGAGAGAGAATGGGGGCGAGAGAGAGACTGGGGGTGAGAGAGAAACCGGGGGTGAGAGAGAGACTAGTGGCGAGAGAGAGACTGGGGGCGAGAGAGAAACCAGGGGCGAGAGAGAGACTGGGGGCAAGAGAGAGAACGGGAGTGAGAGAGAAACCAGGGGTGAGAGAGAGACTGGGGGCGAGAGAGAGACTGGGGGTGAAAGAGAGACTGTGGGTGAGAGAGAAACCAGGGGCGAGAGAGAGACTGGGGGCCAGAGAGAGAACGGGAGTGAGAGAGAGACTGGGGGCGAGAGAGAAACCAGGGGTGAGAGAGAGACTGGGGGGCGAGAGAGAAACCGGGGGCAAGAGAGAGAACGGGAGCGAGGGAGTCTGGGGACGAGAGAGAGACGGGGGGCGAGAGAGAAACCGGGGGCAAGAAGGGGAACGGGAGCGAGAGAGAGACCAGGGTCGAGATAGACCAGGTGCGAAAGAGACCAGGGGCGAGAGAAACTGGGAGCGAGAGAGACCGGGTTTGACGAGTGACCAGGGGCGAGACAGACCGGGGTCGACAAGAGAGACCAGGGGTGAGTGAGACCAATGGTGAAGAGAGAGACCAAAGGACGATAGAGACTGAGGCCGAGGGAGACCGGGAGCGAGGGAGACCGGGGTTGATGAGAGATCGGGGGTGACGATAGTCCAGGAGTGACGTGACAGACCGGGGGCGAGGTTGAGAGAGAGACTGTGGGCGAGAGAGAAACCAAGGGCAAGAGAGAGAGAGACCGGGGTGATAAGACAGACTGGGGGCGAGAGAGAGAGAGACCGGGGTGATGAGACAGACCGGGAGCGAGAGCGAGACAGAGACTGGGGAAAAGAGAGAAACCAGGGGCAAGAGAGAAACTGGGGGCAAGAGACAGACGGGGGGGCGAGAGAGAAACCAGGGGCGAGAGAGAGACTGGGGGCGAGAGAGAAACCGGGGGCGAGAGTGAGACCGGGGGCGAGACAGAGAACGGGGGGTGAGAGAGAGACTGGGGGCGAGAGAGAGAATGGGAGCGAGAGAGAAACCGGGGGCAAGAGAGAGAACGGGGGCGAGAGAGAGACTGGGGGTGAGAGAGAGCGGGGGCGAGAGTGAGAATGGGGGGTGAGAGAGAAACCAGGGGCGAGAGAGAGACTGGGGCGAGAGAGAAACCAGGGACGAGAGAGAGACTGGGGGCGAGAGAGAAAGAATGGGTGCGAGAGAGAAACGGGGGGTGAGAGAGAAACTGGGGGCTAGAGAGAAACCAGGGGCGAGAGAGAGACTGGAGGGCGAGAGAGAGAACGGGAGCGAGAGAGAAACTGGGGGCGAGAGAGAAACTGGGGGTGAGAGAGAAACTGTGGGTGAGAGAGAAACTGGGGTCGTGAGAGAGAGACTGGGGGCGAGAGAGAAACCGGGGGCGAGAGAGTGAACGGGGGAGAGAGAGAGACTGGGGGCGAGAGAGAAACCAGGGGCAAGAGAGAGACAGGGGGCAAGAGAGAAACCAGGGGCAAGAGAGAGAACGGGGGCGAGAGAGAGACTGGGGGCGAGAGAGAAACCAGGGGGCGAGAGAGAGACCGGGAGCAAGAGAGAAACCAGGGGCGAGAGAGAGACTGGGGGCGAGAGAGAAACCGGCGGCAAGAGAGAGACTGGGGGCGAGAGAGAGACTGGGGGCGAGAGAGAAACCGGGGGTGAGAGAGACCGGGGGTGAGAGAGAGTGGGGGCGACAGAGAGTACAGGGGGTGAGAGAGAAACCAGGGGCGAGAGAGAGTCCTGGGGCGAGAGAGAGACTGGGGGTGAGAGAGAGAATGGTGGTGAGAGTGAAACCAGGGGCGAGAGAGAGACCGGGGGCGAGAGAGAAACCGGGGGCGAGAGAGAGACTGGGGGTGAGAGTGAAACCAGGGGCGAGAGAGAGACCGGGGGCGAGAGAGAAACCGGAAGCGAGAGAGAGACTGGGGGCGAGAGAGAGAACGGGGGTAAGAGAGAAACCGGGGGCAAGAGAGAGAACGGGGACAAGAGAGAGAACGGGAGCGAGAGAGAGAACGGGAGCGAGGGTGACCGGGGACGAGAGAGTGATTGGGGGCGAGAGAGAGACTGGGAGCGAGAGAGAAACCGGGGGCGAGAGAGAGACCGGGGGTGAGAGAGAGCGGGGGCGACAGAGAGAACAGGGGGTGAGAGAGAAACCAGGGGCAAGAGAGAGACCGGGGGCGAGAGAGAGACGGGGGGTGAGAGAGAGAATAGAGGTGAGAGTGAAACCAGGGGCGAGAGAGAGACCGGGGGCGAGAGAGAAACTGGAAGCGAGAGAGAGACTGGGGGCGAGAGAGAGACCGGCGGCAAGAGAGAAACCGGGGGCGAGAGAGAGAACGGGGGCGAGAGAGAGAATTGGAGCGAGAGAGAGACAGGGGATGACAGAGAGAGACTGGGGGCGAGAGAGAAACCGGGGGTGAGAGAGAGACTCATGGCGATAGAGAGACTGGGGGCGAGAGAGAAACCAGGGGCGAGAGAGAGACTGGGGGCGAGAGAGAAACCGGGGGCAAGAGAGAGAACGGGAGTGAGAAAGAGACCAGGGGCGAGAGAGAGACTGGGGGCGAGAGAGAGACTGGGGGCGCGAGAGAGAATAGGGGCGAGAGAGAGAGACTGGGGGCGAGAGAGAGAACGGGGGCAAGAGAGGGAAACCAGGGGCAAGAGAGAGACCAGGGGCGAGAGAGAGAACGGGGGTGAGAGAGAGACTCGGGGCGAGAGAGAAACTGGGGGCGAGAGAGAAACCGGGGGCAAGAGAGAGAACGGGAGCGAGAGAGAGACCGGGGGCAAGGGAGAGAATTGGAGCGAGGGAGACCGGGGACGAGAGAGAGACAGGGGGCGAGAGAGAGAACGGGGGCGAGAGAGAGAATGGGGGCGAGAGAGAGACTGGGGGCGAGAGAGAAACCGGGGGTGAGAGAGAGAGACTAGTGGCGAGAGAGAGACTGGGGGCGAGAGAGAAACCAGGGGCGAGAGAGAGACTGGGGGCAAGAGAGAAACCGGGGGCAAGAGAGAGAACGGGAGTGAGAGAGAGACCGGGGGCGAGAGAGAGACTGGGGGCGAGAGAGAGACTGGGGGTGAAAGAGAGACTGTGGGTGAGAGAGAAACCAGGGGTGAGAGAGAGACTGGGGGCGAGACAGAGAACGGGAGTGAGAGAGAGACCGGGGGCGAGACAGAGAACGGGAGTGAGAGAGAGACTGGGGGCGAGAGAGAAACCAGAGGTGAGAGAGAGACTGGGGGCAGAGAGAGAAACCGGGGGCAAGAGAGAGAACGGGGGCGAGAGAGAGAACGGGGGCGAGAGAGAGAATGGGGGCGAGAGAGAGACTGGGGGCGAGAGAGAAACCGGGGGTGAGAGAGAGACTAGTGGCGAGAGAGAGACTGGGGGCGAGAGAGAAACCAGGGGCGAGAGAGAGACTGGGGGCAAGAGAGAAACCGGGGGCAAGAGAGAGAACGGGAGTGAGAGAGAGACCGGGGGCGAGAGAGAGACTGGGGGTGAGAGAGAGACTGGGGGTGAAAGAGAGACTGTGGGCGAGAGAGAAACCAGGGGCGAGAGAGAGACTGGGGGCCAGAGAGAGAACGGGAGTGAGAGAGAGACTGGGGGCGAGAGAGAAACCAGGGGTGAGAGAGAGACTGGGGGGCGAGAGAGAAACCGGGGGCAAGAAGGGGAACGGCAGCGAGAGAGAGACCAGGGTCGAGATAGACCAGGTGCGAAAGAGACCAGGGGCGAGAGAAACTGGGAGCGAGAGAGACCGGGTTTGACGAGTGACCAGGGGCGAGAGAGACCGGGGTCGACAAGAGAGACCAGGGGTGAGTGAGACCAATGGTGAAGGGAGAGACCAAAGGACGATAGAGACTGAGGCCCAGGGAGACCGGGAGCGAGGGAGACCGGGGTTGATGAGAGATCGGGGGTGACGATAGTCCAGGAGTGACGTGACAGACCGGGGGCGAGGGAGAGAGAGAGACTGGGGGCGAGAGAGAAACCAAGGGCAAGAGAGAGAGAGACCGGGGTGATAAGACAGACTGGGGGCGAGAGAGAGAGAGACCGGGGTGATGAGACAGACCGGGAGCGAGAGCGAGACAGAGACTGGGGAAAAGAGAGAAACCAGGGGCAAGAGAGAAACTGGGGGCAAGAGACAGACGGGGGGCGAGAGAGAAACCAGGGGCAAGAGAGAGAACGGGGGCGAGAGAGAGACTGGGGACGAGAGAGAAACCAGGGGCGAGAGAGAGACCGGGGCGAGACAGAGAACGGGGGGTGAGAGAGAGACTGGGGGCGAGAGAGAGAATGGGAGCGAGAGAGAAACCGGGGGCAAAAGAGAGAACGGGGGCGGGAGAGAGACTGGGGGTGAGAGAGAGCGGGGGCGAGAGTGAGAATGGGGGGTGAGAGAGAAACCAGGGGCGAGAGAGAGACTGGGGCGAGAGAGAAACCAGGGACGAGAGAGAGACTGGGGGCGAGAGAGAAAGAATGGGTGCGAGAGAGAAACGGGGGGCGAGAGAGAAACTGGGGGCAAGAGAGAATGGGGGTAAGAGAGAAACCGGGGGCAAGAGAGAGAACGGGAGCGAGAGAGAGACCGGGGGCAAGGGAGAGAATTGGAGCGAGGGAGACCGGGGACGAGAGAGAGACAGGGGGCGAGAGAGAGAACGGGGGCGAGAGAGAGAATGGGGGCGAGAGAGAGACTGGGGGCGGGAGAGAAACCGGGGGTGAGAGAGAGACTAGTGGCGCGAGAGAGACTGGGGGCGAGAGAGAAACCAGGGGCGAGAGAGAGACTGGGGGCAAGAGAGAAACCGGGGGCAAGAGAGAGAACGGGAGTGAGAGAGAGACCGGGGGCGAGAGAGAGACTGGGGGCGAGAGAGAGACTGGGGGTGAAAGAGAGACTGTGGGTGAGAGAGAAACCAGGGGCGAGAGAGAGACTGGGGGCGAGACAGAGAACGGGAGTGAGAGAGAGACCGGGGGCGAGACAGAGAACGGGAGTGAGAGAGAGACTGGGGGCGAGAGAGAAACCAGAGGTGAGAGAGAGACTGGGGGCCGAGAGAGAAACCGGGGGCTAGAGAGAGAACGGGGGCGAGAGAGAGAACGGGGGCGAGAGAGAGAATGGGGGCGAGAGAGAGACTGGGGGTGAGAGAGAAACCGGGGGTGAGAGAGAGACTTGTGGCGAGAGAGAGACTGGGGGCGAGAGAGAAACCAGGGGCGAGAGAGAGACTGGGGGCAAGAGAGAGAACGGGAGTGAGAGAGAAACCAGGGGTGAGAGAGAGACTGGGGGCGAGAGAGAGACTGGGGGTGAAAGAGAGACTGTGGGTGAGAGAGAAACCAGGGGCGAGAGAGAGACTGGGGGCCAGAGAGAGAACGGGAGTGAGAGAGAGACTGGGGGCGAGAGAGAAACCAGGGGTGAGAGAGAGACTGGGGGGCGAGAGAGAAACCGGGGGCAAGAGAGAGAACGGGAGCGAGGGAGTCTGGGGACGAGAGAGAGACGGGGGGCGAGAGAGAAACCGGGGGCAAGAAGGGGAACGGGAGCGAGAGAGAGACCAGGGTCGAGATAGACCAGGTGCGAAAGAGACCAGGGGCGAGAGAAACTGGGAGCGAGAGAGACCGGGTTTGACGAGTGACCAGGGGCGAGACAGACCGGGGTCGACAAGAGAGACCAGGGGTGAGTGAGACCAATGGTGAAGAGAGAGACCAAAGGACGATAGAGACTGAGGCCGAGGGAGACCGGGAGCGAGGGAGACCGGGGTTGATGAGAGATCGGGGGTGACGATAGTCCAGGAGTGACGTGACAGACCGGGGGTGAGGTTGAGAGAGAGACTGGGGGCGAGAGAGAAACCAAGGGCAAGAGAGAGAGAGACCGGGGTGATAAGACAGACTGGGGGCGAGAGAGAGAGAGACCGGGGTGATGAGACAGACCGGGAGCGAGAGCGAGACAGAGACTGGGGAAAAGAGAGAAACCAGGGGCAAGAGAGAAACTGGGGGCAAGAGACAGACGGGGGGGCGAGAGAGAAACCAGGGGCGAGAGAGAGACTGGGGGCGAGAGAGAAACCGGGGGCGAGAGAGAGACCGGGGGCGAGACAGAGAACGGGGGGTGAGAGAGAGACTGGGGGCGAGAGAGAGAATGGGAGCGAGAGAGAAACCGGGGGCAAGAGAGAGAACGGGGGCGAGAGAGAGACTGGGGGTGAGAGAGAGCGGGGGCGAGAGTGAGAATGGGGGGTGAGAGAGAAACCAGGGGCGAGAGAGAGACTGGGGCGAGAGAGAAACCAGGGACGAGAGAGAGACTGGGGGCGAGAGAGAAAGAATGGGTGCGAGAGAGAAACTGGGGGTGAGAGAGAAACTGGGGGCTAGAGAGAAACCAGGGGCGAGAGAGAGACTGGGGGGCGAGAGAGAGAACGGGAGCGAGAGAGAAACTGGGGGTGAGAGAGAAACTGTGGGCGAGAGAGAAACTGGGGTCGTGAGAGAGAGACTGGGGGCGAGAGAGAAACCGGGGGCGAGAGAGTGAACGGGGGAGAGAGAGAGACTGGGGGCGAGAGAGAAACCAGGGGCAAGAGAGAGACAGGGGGCAAGAGAGAAACCAGGGGCAAGAGAGAGAACGGGGGCGAGAGAGAGACTGGGGGCGAGAGAGAAACCAGGGGGCGAGAGAGAGACCGGGAGCAAGAGAGAAACCAGGGGCGAGAGAGAGACTGGGGGCGAGAGAGAAACCGGCGGCAAGAGAGAGACTGGGGGCGAGAGAGAGACTGGGGGCGAGAGAGAAACCGGGGGTGAGAGAGACCGGGGGTGAGAGAGAGTGGGGGCGACAGAGAGTACAGGGGGTGAGAGAGAAACCAGGGGCGAGAGAGAGTCCTGGGGCGAGAGAGAGACTGGGGGTGAGAGAGAGAATGGTGGTGAGAGTGAAACCAGGGGCGAGAGAGAGACCGGGGGCGAGAGAGAAACCGGGGGCGAGAGAGAGACTGGGGGTGAGAGTGAAACCAGGGGCGAGAGAGAGACCGGGGGCGAGAGAGAAACCGGAAGCGAGAGAGAGACTGGGGGCGAGAGAGAGAACGGGGGTAAGAGAGAAACCGGGGGCAAGAGAGAGAACGGGGGCAAGAGAGAGAACGGGAGCGAGAGAGAGAACGGGAGCGAGGGTGACCGGGGACGAGAGAGTGATTGGGGGCGAGAGAGAGACTGGGAGCGAGAGAGAAACCGGGGGCGAGAGAGAGACCGGGGGTGAGAGAGAGCGGGGGCGACAGAGAGAACAGGGGGTGAGAGAGAAACCAGGGGCAAGAGAGAGACTGGGGGCGAGAGAGAGACGGGGGGTGAGAGAGAGAATGGGGGTGAGAGTGAAACCAGGGGCTAGAGAGAGACCGGGGGCGAGAGAGAAACTGGAAGCGAGAGAGAGACTGGGGGCGAGAGAGAGACCGGCGGCAAGAGAGAAACCGGGGGCGAGAGAGAGAACGGGGGCGAGAGAGAGAATTGGAGCGAGAGAGAGACAGGGGATGACAGAGAGAGACTGGGGGCGAGAGAGAAACCGGGGGTGAGAGAGAGACTCATGGCGATAGAGAGACTGGGGGCGAGAGAGAAACCAGGGGCGAGAGAGAGACTGGGGGCGGGAGAGAAACCGGGGGCAAGAGAGAGAACGGGAGTGAGAAAGAGACCAGGGGCGAGAGAGAGACTGGGGGCGAGAGAGAGACTGGGGGCGCGAGAGAGAATAGGGGCGAGAGAGAGAGACTGGGGGCGAGAGAGAGAACGGGGGCAAGAGAGGGAAACCAGGGGCAAGAGAGAGACCAGGGGCGAGAGAGAGAACGGGGGTGAGAGAGAGACTCGGGGCGAGAGAGAAACTGGGGGCGAGAGAGAAACCGGGGGCAAGAGAGAGAACGGGAGCGAGAGAGAGACCGGGGGCAAGGGAGAGAATTGGAGCGAGGGAGACCGGGGACGAGAGAGAGACAGGGGGCGAGAGAGAGAACGAGGGCGAGAGAGAGAATGGGGGCGAGAGAGAGACTGGGGGCGAGAGAGAAACCGGGGGTGAGAGAGAGAGACTAGTGGCGAGAGAGAGACTGGGGGCGAGAGAGAAACCAGGGGCGAGAGAGAGACTGGGGGCAAGAGAGAAACCGGGGGCAAGAGAGAGAACGGGAGTGAGAGAGAGACCGGGGGCGAGAGAGAGACTGGGGGCGAGAGAGAGACTGGGGGTGAAAGAGAGACTGTGGGTGAGAGAGAAACCAGGGGCGAGAGAGAGACTGGGGGCGAGACAGAGAACGGGAGTGAGAGAGAGACCGGGGGCGAGACAGAGAACGGGAGTGAGAGAGAGACTGGGGGCGAGAGAGAAACCAGAGGTGAGAGAGAGACTGGGGGCAGAGAGAGAAACCGGGGGCAAGAGAGAGAACGGGGGCGAGAGAGAGAACGGGGGCGAGAGAGAGAATGGGGGCGAGAGAGAGACTGGGGGCGAGAGAGAAACCGGGGGTGAGAGAGAGACTAGTGGCGAGAGAGAGACTGGGGGCGAGAGAGAAACCAGGGGCGAGAGAGAGACTGGGGGCAAGAGAGAAACCGGGGGCAAGAGAGAGAACGGGAGTGAGAGAGAGACTGGGGGCGAGAGAGAGACTGGGGGTGAGAGAGAGACTGGGGGTGAAAGAGAGACTGTGGGCGAGAGAGAAACCAGGGGCGAGAGAGAGACTGGGGGCCAGAGAGAGAATGGGAGTGAGAGAGAGACTGGGGGCGAGAGAGAAACCAGGGGTGAGAGAGAGACTGGGGGGCGAGAGAGAAACCGGGGGCAAGAAGGGGAACGGCAGCGAGAGAGAGACCAGGGTCGAGATAGACCAGGTGCGAAAGAGACCAGGGGCGAGAGAAACTGGGAGCGAGAGAGACCGGGTTTGACGAGTGACCAGGGGCGAGAGAGACCGGGGTCGACAAGAGAGACCAGGGGTGAGTGAGACCAATGGTGAAGAGAGATGCCAAAGGACGATAGAGACTGAGGCCCAGGGAGACCGGGAGCGAGGGAGACCGGGGTTGATGAGAGATCGGGGGTGACGATAGTCCAGGAGTGACGTGACAGACCGGGGGCGAGGGAGAGAGAGAGACTGGGGGCGAGAGAGAAACCAAGGGCAAGAGAGAGAGAGACCGGGGTGATAAGACAGACTGGGGGCGAGAGAGAGAGAGACCGGGGTGATGAGACAGACCGGGAGCGAGAGCGAGACAGAGACTGGGGAAAAGAGAGAAACCAGGGGCAAGAGAGAAACTGGGGGCAAGAGACAGACGGGGGGCGAGAGAGAAACCAGGGGCAAGAGAGAGAACGGGGGCGAGAGAGAGACTGGGGACGAGAGAGAAACCAGGGGCGAGAGAGAGACCGGGGCGAGACAGAGAACGGGGGGTGAGAGAGAGACTGGGGGCGAGAGAGAGAATGGGAGCGAGAGAGAAACCGGGGGCAAAAGAGAGAACGGGGGCGGGAGAGAGACTGGGGGTGAGAGAGAGCGGGGGCGAGAGTGAGAATGGGGGGTGAGAGAGAAACCAGGGGCGAGAGAGAGACTGGGGCGAGAGAGAAACCAGGGACGAGAGAGAGACTGGGGGCGAGAGAGAAAGAATGGGTGCGAGAGAGAAACGGGGGGCGAGAGAGAAACTGGGGGCAAGAGAGAATGGGGGTAAGAGAGAAACCGGGGGCAAGAGAGAGAACGGGAGCGAGAGAGAGACCGGGGGCAAGGGAGAGAATTGGAGCGAGGGAGACCGGGGACGAGAGAGAGACAGGGGGCGAGAGAGAGAACGGGGGCGAGAGAGAGAATGGGGGCGAGAGAGAGACTGGGGGCGGGAGAGAAACCGGGGGTGAGAGAGAGACTAGTGGCGCGAGAGAGACTGGGCGCGAGAGAGAAACCAGGGGCGAGAGAGAGACTGGGGGCAAGAGAGAAACCGGGGGCAAGAGAGAGAACGGGAGTGAGAGAGAGACCGGGGGCGAGAGAGAGACTGGGGGCGAGAGAGAGACTGGGGGTGAAAGAGAGACTGTGGGTGAGAGAGAAACCAGGGGCGAGAGAGAGACTGGGGGCGAGACAGAGAACGGGAGTGAGAGAGAGACCGGGGGCGAGACAGAGAACGGGAGTGAGAGAGAGACTGGGGGCGAGAGAGAAACCAGAGGTGAGAGAGAGACTGGGGGCCGAGAGAGAAACCGGGGGCTAGAGAGAGAACGGGGGCGAGAGAGAGAACGGGGGCGAGAGAGAGAATGGGGGCGAGAGAGAGACTGGGGGTGAGAGAGAAACCGGGGGTGAGAGAGAGACTTGTGGCGAGAGAGAGACTGGGGGCGAGAGAGAAACCAGGGGCGAGAGAGAGACTGGGGGCAAGAGAGAGAACGGGAGTGAGAGAGAAACCAGGGGTGAGAGAGAGACTGGGGGCGAGAGAGAGACTGGGGGTGAAAGAGAGACTGTGGGTGAGAGAGAAACCAGGGGCGAGAGAGAGACTGGGGGCCAGAGAGAGAACGGGAGTGAGAGAGAGACTGGGGGCGAGAGAGAAACCAGGGGTGAGAGAGAGACTGGGGGGCGAGAGAGAAACCGGGGGCAAGAGAGAGAACGGGAGCGAGGGAGTCTGGGGACGAGAGAGAGACGGGGGGCGAGAGAGAAACCGGGGGCAAGAAGGGGAACGGGAGCGAGAGAGAGACCAGGGTCGAGATAGACCAGGTGCGAAAGAGACCAGGGGCGAGAGAAACTGGGAGCGAGAGAGACCGGGTTTGACGAGTGACCAGGGGCGAGACAGACCGGGGTCGACAAGAGAGACCAGGGGTGAGTGAGACCAATGGTGAAGAGAGAGACCAAAGGACGATAGAGACTGAGGCCGAGGGAGACCGGGAGCGAGGGAGACCGGGGTTGATGAGAGATCGGGGGTGACGATAGTCCAGGAGTGACGTGACAGACCGGGGGTGAGGTTGAGAGAGAGACTGGGGGCGAGAGAGAAACCAAGGGCAAGAGAGAGAGAGACCGGGGTGATAAGACAGACTGGGGGCGAGAGAGAGAGAGACCGGGGTGATGAGACAGACCGGGAGCGAGAGCGAGACAGAGACTGGGGAAAAGAGAGAAACCAGGGGCAAGAGAGAAACTGGGGGCAAGAGACAGACGGGGGGGCGAGAGAGAAACCAGGGGCGAGAGAGAGACTGGGGGCGAGAGAGAAACCGGGGGCGAGAGAGAGACCGGGGGCGAGACAGAGAACGGGGGGTGAGAGAGAGACTGGGGGCGAGAGAGAGAATGGGAGCGAGAGAGAAACCGGGGGCAAGAGAGAGAACGGGGGCGAGAGAGAGACTGGGGGTGAGAGAGAGCGGGGGCGAGAGTGAGAATGGGGGGTGAGAGAGAAACCAGGGGCGAGAGAGAGACTGGGGCGAGAGAGAAACCAGGGACGAGAGAGAGACTGGGGGCGAGAGAGAAAGAATGGGTGCGAGAGAGAAACTGGGGGTGAGAGAGAAACTGGGGGCTAGAGAGAAACCAGGGGCGAGAGAGAGACTGGGGGGGCGAGAGAGAGAACGGGAGCGAGAGAGAAACTGGGGGTGAGAGAGAAACTGTGGGCGAGAGAGAAACTGGGGTCGTGAGAGAGAGACTGGGGGCGAGAGAGAAACCGGGGGCGAGAGAGTGAACGGGGGAGAGAGAGAGACTGGGGGCGAGAGAGAAACCAGGGGCAAGAGAGAGACAGGGGGCAAGAGAGAAACCAGGGGCAAGAGAGAGAACGGGGGCGAGAGAGAGACTGGGGGCGAGAGAGAAACCAGGGGGCGAGAGAGAGACCGGGAGCAAGAGAGAAACCAGGGGCGAGAGAGAGACTGGGGGCGAGAGAGAAACCGGCGGCAAGAGAGAGACTGGGGGCGAGAGAGAGACTGGGGGCGAGAGAGAAACCGGGGGTGAGAGAGACCGGGGGTGAGAGAGAGTGGGGGCGACAGAGAGTACAGGGGGTGAGAGAGAAACCAGGGGCGAGAGAGAGTCCTGGGGCGAGAGAGAGACTGGGGGTGAGAGAGAGAATGGTGGTGAGAGTGAAACCAGGGGCGAGAGAGAGACCGGGGGCGAGAGAGAAACCGGGGGCGAGAGAGAGACTGGGGGTGAGAGTGAAACCAGGGGCGAGAGAGAGACCGGGGGCGAGAGAGAAACCGGAAGCGAGAGAGAGACTGGGGGCGAGAGAGAGAACGGGGGTAAGAGAGAAACCGGGGGCAAGAGAGAGAACGGGGGCAAGAGAGAGAACGGGAGCGAGAGAGAGAACGGGAGCGAGGGTGACCGGGGACGAGAGAGTGATTGGGGGCGAGAGAGAGACTGGGAGCGAGAGAGAAACCGGGGGCGAGAGAGAGACCGGGGGTGAGAGAGAGCGGGGGCGACAGAGAGAACAGGGGGTGAGAGAGAAACCAGGGGCAAGAGAGAGACTGGGGGCGAGAGAGAGACGGGGGGTGAGAGAGAGAATGGGGGTGAGAGTGAAACCAGGGGCTAGAGAGAGACCGGGGGCGAGAGAGAAACTGGAAGCGAGAGAGAGACTGGGGGCGAGAGAGAGACCGGCGGCAAGAGAGAAACCGGGGGCGAGAGAGAGAACGGGGGCGAGAGAGAGAATTGGAGCGAGAGAGAGACAGGGGATGACAGAGAGAGACTGGGGGCGAGAGAGAAACCGGGGGTGAGAGAGAGACTCATGGCGATAGAGAGACTGGGGGCGAGAGAGAAACCAGGGGCGAGAGAGAGACTGGGGGCGGGAGAGAAACCGGGGGCAAGAGAGAGAACGGGAGTGAGAAAGAGACCAGGGGCGAGAGAGAGACTGGGGGCGAGAGAGAGACTGGGGGCGCGAGAGAGAATAGGGGCGAGAGAGAGAGACTGGGGGCGAGAGAGAGAACGGGGGCAAGAGAGGGAAACCAGGGGCAAGAGAGAGACCAGGGGCGAGAGAGAGAACGGGGGTGAGAGAGAGACTCGGGGCGAGAGAGAAACTGGGGGCGAGAGAGAAACCGGGGGCAAGAGAGAGAACGGGAGCGAGAGAGAGACCGGGGGCAAGGGAGAGAATTGGAGCGAGGGAGACCGGGGACGAGAGAGAGACAGGGGGCGAGAGAGAGAACGAGGGCGAGAGAGAGAATGGGGGCGAGAGAGAGACTGGGGGCGAGAGAGAAACCGGGGGTGAGAGAGAGAGACTAGTGGCGAGAGAGAGACTGGGGGCGAGAGAGAAACCAGGGGCGAGAGAGAGACTGGGGGCAAGAGAGAAACCGGGGGCAAGAGAGAGAACGGGAGTGAGAGAGAGACCGGGGGCGAGAGAGAGACTGGGGGCGAGAGAGAGACTGGGGGTGAAAGAGAGACTGTGGGTGAGAGAGAAACCAGGGGCGAGAGAGAGACTGGGGGCGAGACAGAGAACGGGAGTGAGAGAGAGACCGGGGGCGAGACAGAGAACGGGAGTGAGAGAGAGACTGGGGGCGAGAGAGAAACCAGAGGTGAGAGAGAGACTGGGGGCCGAGAGAGAAACCGGGGGCAAGAGAGAGAACGGGGGCGAGAGAGAGAACGGGGGCGAGAGAGAGAATGGGGGCGAGAGAGAGACTGGGGGCGAGAGAGAAACCGGGGGTGAGAGAGAGACTAGTGGCGAGAGAGAGACTGGGGGCGAGAGAGAAACCAGGGGCGAGAGAGAGACTGGGGGCAAGAGAGAAACCGGGGGCAAGAGAGAGAACGGGAGTGAGAGAGAGACTGGGGGCGAGAGAGAGACTGGGGGTGAGAGAGAGACTGGGGGTGAAAGAGAGACTGTGGGCGAGAGAGAAACCAGGGGCGAGAGAGAGACTGGGGGCCAGAGAGAGAATGGGAGTGAGAGAGAGACTGGGGGCGAGAGAGAAACCAGGGGTGAGAGAGAGACTGGGGGGCGAGAGAGAAACCGGGGGCAAGAAGGGGAACGGCAGCGAGAGAGAGACCAGGGTCGAGATAGACCAGGTGCGAAAGAGACCAGGGGCGAGAGAAACTGGGAGCGAGAGAGACCGGGTTTGACGAGTGACCAGGGGCGAGAGAGACCGGGGTCGACAAGAGAGACCAGGGGTGAGTGAGACCAATGGTGAAGAGAGAGACCAAAGGACGATAGAGACTGAGGCCCAGGGAGACCGGGAGCGAGGGAGACCGGGGTTGATGAGAGATCGGGGGTGACGATAGTCCAGGAGTGACGTGACAGACCGGGGGCGAGGGAGAGAGAGAGACTGGGGGCGAGAGAGAAACCAAGGGCAAGAGAGAGAGAGACCGGGGTGATAAGACAGACTGGGGGCGAGAGAGAGAGAGACCGGGGTGATGAGACAGACCGGGAGCGAGAGCGAGACAGAGACTGGGGAAAAGAGAGAAACCAGGGGCAAGAGAGAAACTGGGGGCAAGAGACAGACGGGGGGCGAGAGAGAAACCAGGGGCAAGAGAGAGAACGGGGGCGAGAGAGAGACTGGGGACGAGAGAGAAACCAGGGGCGAGAGAGAGACCGGGGCGAGACAGAGAACGGGGGGTGAGAGAGAGACTGGGGGCGAGAGAGAGAATGGGAGCGAGAGAGAAACCGGGGGCAAAAGAGAGAACGGGGGCGAGAGAGAGACTGGGGGTGAGAGAGAGCGGGGGCGAGAGTGAGAATGGGGGGTGAGAGAGAAACCAGGGGCGAGAGAGAGTCTGGGGCGAGAGAGAAACCAGGGACGAGAGAGAGACTGGGGGCGAGAGAGAAAGAATGGGTGCGAGAGAGAAACGGGGGGTGAGAGAGAAACTGGGAGCTAGAGAGAAACCAGGGGCGAGAGAGAGACTGGGGGGGCGAGAGAGAGACGGGAGCGAGAGAGAAACTGTGGGCGAGAGTGAAACCGGGGGGGAGAGAGAGAGACTGGGGGCGAGAGAGAAACCAGGGGCAAGAGAGAGAACGGGGGCGAGAGAGAGACTGTGGGCGAGAGAGAAACCAGGGGGCGAGAGAGAGACCGGGAGCAAGAGAGAAACTGGGGGCGAGTGAGAAACAGGGGGCGAGAGAGAGATTGGGGGCGAGAGAGAAACCAGGGGCGAGAGAGAGTCCGGGGATGAGATAGAAACCGGGGGCAAGAGAGAGACTGGGGGTGAGAGAGAGAGAACGGGAGCGAGAGAGAGAGAGAGAGAATGGGGGGCGAGAGAGAGAGAACGGGAGCGAGAGAGAGAGACTGGGGGCGAGAGAGAGAAACTGGGGGCAAGAGAGAAACTGGGGGTGAGAGAGAGACCGGGGGCGAGAGAGACCGGGGGCGAGAGAGACCGGGGGTGAGGGAGACTGGGGACGAGAGAGGCCGAACGCGAGAGAGACAGGGGGCGAGAGAGACCGGGGGTGATGAGAGAGACTGGGGGCGAGATAGACCAGGTGCGAAAGAGACCGGGGGCGAGAGAGACCGGGGGCAATGAGAGAGACTGTGGGCGAGATAGACCGGGGGTGAAGAGAGAGACCGGGGTCAAGAGAGGCCGCGGGCGAGAGGGAAAGGAGGCGAGAGAGAGGGGATGACGAGAGAGACATGGTGCGAGAGAGACGGGGGGTGTGCAAGAGACTGAGTGCAAGAGAGACAGGATTGGGGGGGTGGTGGGTGAGAGAGACTGGGGGCGAGAGAGACCGGGGGGTTGAGAGAGAGGGGTTGACAAGAGAGACTGGGGAGTCGAGACAGACTGAGGGCAAGAGAGTGACTGTGGTGAGAGAGAGAGACCGGGGTGATAGAGACTGGGGTCGAGAGACAGGCCAGGGGACGAGAGAGAGAGACCAGGGCAAGAGAGAGAGAGAGAGAGAGAGAGACCGGGGGGTGATAGAGACCGGGGGTGAGAGAGAGGGGGGTGACGAGAGTGATTGGGTGCGAGAGAGAACGGGGTGAGAGAGAGACTGCGGGCGAGAGAGACCGGTGGGTGAGAGACCAGGGACTAGAGAGCACGGGAGAGAGTGAGACCCGGTGTGAGAGAGAGACTGCGGGTGAGAGAGACCGGCGGGTGAGAGACCGGGGACTAGAGAGCACGTGAGAGAGAGAGACCGGGTGCGAGAGAGATCGGGGGCAAGAGAGACCGGGGGTGACGAGAGAGACCGGGGTCAAGAGAGAGGGGATGACAAGAGAGACCGGGGGTGAGAGAGACGGGGGTGGGGGGGCGAGAGACTGTGGGCGAGAGAGACCAGGCGCGAGAGATACCGTGGGGTGAGAGAGAGGGAGTGACGTGAGAGACTGGGTGCTAGAGAGACTGGGGGGTGACGAGGGACCCGGGGGGGGGGCAAGTGAGACCAGGGGGCGAGAGAGACTGGGGGCACCTGAGAGACCAGGGGCGAGAAAGACTGGGGGTGACGAGAGACTGGGGGTGATGAGAGAGACCGGGAGCAAGAGAAACTGGAAGCGAGAGAGACGGGGTTTGAGGAGAGACCAGGGGAGAGAGACACCGGGGACGACAAGAGAGACCTCAGAAAATGCTCCCTTAATACCTCAGATAGTGGACCCTCTATACCTCAGAAAGTGCTTCCTCAGTACTTCAGATAGTGCACCCTCTATATCTCAGATCGTCCTTCCCTCAATACCTCAAAAAGTGCTCCCTCAATACCTCAGAAAGGGCTCCCTCAATACTTTAGATAATGCTCGCACAATATCTCAGATAGTGCTCCCTCAATACCTGAGAAAGTGCACACTCTATAAGTCAGAAATTACTCCCTCAATACCTCAGATAATCCTTCCCTCAATACCTCAAAAAGTGTTCCCTCAATACTTCAGAATGTGCTGCCTCAGTAACTCAGATAGTGCTTCCTCAGTACATCAGATAGTGCTTCCTCAATACCTCAGAAAGTGCTCTCTGAATTCCTCAGAAATTGCTCTCAGTACCTCATAAAATGCACCCACATTAACACAAATAGTGCTTCCTCAATACCACAGATATGCTACCACAATACCTCAGAAAGTGTCCCTCAGTAACTCGGAAAGTGCTCCCTCAATACATCAGGTAGTGCTTCCTCAGGACCTCAGGTAGTGCTTCTTCAATACCACAGATAGATCTCCCCCCATACCTCACATAGTGCTCCCTAAGTACATCAGATAGTGTTTCCTCGGTACCTCAGATAGTGCTTCCTCAAAACCTCAGACGTAATCCTTCAATACCTCAGATAGTGCTTCCTCAATACCTCAGACAGTGCTTCTCAATACCTCAGAAAATGCTCCCTCAGTACCTCAGATCGTGCTTCCTCAATACCTCAGGAAGTGCTTCTTCAATACCTCAGAAAGTTCTCCCTAAGTACCTCAGAAACTACTTGCCCAATACCTCAGAAAGAGCTCCCTCAATACCTCAGATAGTGCACCCTCAGTACCTCAGAAAGTGCTCCCTCAAAATCTCAGATAGTGCCCCCTCAATTTCTCAGAAAGTGCTCTTTCCATACCTCAGATAATGCTTCCTCAACACTCGAAAATTGCTTCCTCAATACCTCAGATAGTGCTCCCTCAGTACCTCAGATAGTGCTTCGTCAGTACATCAGATAGTGTTTCCTCAATACCTCAGATAGTGCTTCCACAGTACCTCAGATTTGCTACCTCAATGCCTCAGAAAGTGCTCCCTCAGTATCTCAGAAAGTGCTCTCTCAGTACCTCAGAAACTGCTCCCTCAATACCTCAGATAGTGTATCCTCAATACCTCAGAAAGTGCACCCTGAATACGTCAGAAAGTGCTCCCTCTTGCCTGAGATAGTACTCCCTCAATACCTCAGGCAGTGCTTGCTCAAAACCTCTGAATGTGCTTCCTCAGTACCTCAGATAGTGCTTCCTCAGTACCTCAGGTAGTGCTCCCTCAGTACCTCAGATAGTGCTTCCTCAGTACCACAGATAGTGCACCCTCAATACCTCAGAAAGTACTCTCTCAATACCTGATAAGGAGCTCCCTCTATACCTCAGTAAGTATTCCCTCAATAACTCAGAAAGTTCCCTCTCAGTACCTCAGAAACTGCTCCCTCACTACCTCACATTGGGCTTCCCCGATACCTCAGGAAGTGCTGCCTCACTACGTCAGTCAGTGCTCCCTCAATACCTCACATAGTGCTTCCCCAATACTTCACGAAGTGCTTCCTCAATACCTCAGATAGTGCTCCCTCAGTACCTCAGAAAGTGCTTCCTCAATGCCACACAAAGACCTCGCTCAATACTACAAGAAGTGGTCCCTCAATTCCACAGATAGTACTCCCTCAATATCTCAGAAAGTGGTCACTCAATGCCACAGATAGCGGTCTCTCACTACCTTAGAAAATGCTCCCTCAATACCTCAGTTAGTGCTTCCTCAATACCTCAGATAGTGCTCCCTCAGTACCTCAGATAGTGCTTCCTCAGCACTACAGATATTGCACCCTCAATACCTCCGAAAGTACTCTCTCAATACCTGATAAGGAGCTCCCTCTATACCTCAGAAAGTGTTCGCTCAATAACTCAGAAAGATCTCTTTCAGTACCTCAGAAACTGCTCCCTCAATACATCACATCGTGCTTCCCCAATACCTCAGGAAGTGCTTCCTCAGTACCTCAGACAGTGTTCCTCAATACCTCCGAAAGTACTCACTCAATATCTCAGGTTGTGCACCTTCCGTACCTCAGAAAATGCTCCCTCAATACCTCAGATAGCGCACACTCAATACCTCAGATAGTGCTCCCTCAGTACCTCAGATAGTGCTTGCTCAATACCTCCGATAGTGCACCTTCAATACCTCCGATAGTGCACACTCAATACCTCCGATAGTGCACCCTCAATACCTCCGATAGTGCTTGCTCAATACCTCAGAAAGTACTTCCTCAGTACCTCAGATAGTGCTTCCTCAATATTTCAGAAAGTGCTCCCTCAATACCTCACAGAGTGCTTCCTCAGTCTCTCAGATGGTGCACACCCAATACCTCAGAAAGTGCTCCCTCAGTACCTCAGATAGTCCGTCCTCATTACCTCAGATATTGCTCCCTCAATACCTCAGATAGTGCTTGCTCAATACCTCAGATAGTGCTTCCTCAGTACATCAGATAATGCTCCCTCAATACCTCAGAAAGTGCTCCCTCGATACCTCAGAAAGAGCTCTCTCAGTACCTCAGAAACTGTTCTGTCAATACATCAGAATGTGATCCGTCTGGGTGAGAGAGAGACAGGCTGAGAAAGAGAAGTTGAGAGAGAGGGGAGGAGAGAGAGGGGTAAGAGAGAGAGGATGAGAAATAGAGGCGGGTAAGAGAGCGCGAGGGGTGAGGGAGAGAGGGGTGAGGGAGAGAGGGGGTGTGAGCGAGATGGAGGTGTAAGAGAGAGAGGGTGAGAAAGAGACAGCGGGTAACAGAGAGACAGGCTGAGAGAGAGAGGGGGTGAGAGAGGGGTAAGAAAGAGGGTGGGAGAGAGAGAGAGACGGGCAAGTGAGAGAGAGGGTTGAGAGAGAGAGGGTGAGCGAGAGAGGTGTGATCGAGAGGGGGTGAGAGAGAGAGGGGGTGATGGAGAGAGGGGGTGAGAGAGAGAGGGGTGAGAGAGAGAGGGTGAGAGAGTGCGAGGTGTGGAAAGATAGGGCCTGAGAGGGGGTGTGAGAGAGGCAGTGAGAGAGAAGGTGTGAGAGAGAGAGCTGTGAGAGAGAGAGGGTGTGAGAGAGAGGGGGTGAGAGAGAGAGGGTGAGAGAGAGGTGGGTGAGAGAGAGGTGTGTGTGAGAGACAGAGAGCGGTAAGAGAGAGGGGTGAGAGAGAGAGAGAGGGTGAAAGAGAGAAGCGGTGTGAGAGAGAGAGGGGTAAGAGAGAAAGGGGTGAGAGAGATAGGGGGTGAGAGAAAGGGTGAGATAGAGAGGTGTATGAGAGAGAGAGGCGGAAGAGAGCGGGGGGTGAGAGAGTGGGGATGAGAGAGAGAGAGGGGTGAGAGAGTGGGGATGAGAGAGAGAGGGGTGTGAGAGAGACGGGGTTGAGAGAGAGGTGTGTGAGAGAGAGGGGTGTGTGAGAGAGAGAGGGGCTGAAAGAGAGAGCCTCAGAGAGAGGGGGTGAGAGAGGGGGTGACAGAGAAGGGGTGAGAGAGAGAGGATGAGAGAAAGAGAGGTGAGAGAGAGAGGGTGAGAGAGAGAGAGGGGTGACAGTGAGACAGGCGTGATAGTGAGAGAAGCGGTGTAAGAGAAAGAGAGGGGTAAGAGAGGAGTGTGAGAGAGAGAGATGAGAGAGAGAGGGATGAGAGAGCGAGGGAGGGGTGAGAGAGGGGCTCTGAGAGAGATCAGGGTGGGAGAGACTGGGCTGAGGGAGGGGATGTGAGAAAGAGTGAGAGGGGCTGCGAAAGAGAAGGTGAGAAAGAAGGGGTGAGAGAGAGAGGTTGAGAGAGAAGGGTGTGCGTGAGAGAGAGAGAGCTGGGAAAGAGAGAGAGGGGTGAGACAGAGAGAGAGGTGAGAGAGAGGGTTGAGAGAGAGAGAGAGAGAGAGAGAGAGGGTGAGTTAGAGAGCGGGTGTTAGAGAGATCGGGGTGGAAGACAGAGCGGCTGTGAAAGAGACAGGGGTGAGAGAGAGAGACAGGCTGAGAGAGAGAGGGTGAAAGAGAGGGGCTAAGAGAGAAGGGGTGAGAGAGAGAGGGAGAGAGAAGGTGAGAGAGAGGTTGAGAGAGGGGTGAGAGAGAGAGAAGCGGTGTAAGAGAGAGAGAGAGAGGGGTGAGGGAGAGAGGGGTGAGTGAGAGAGAGGGCCTGAGAGAATGGGTGAAAGAGAGGGGCTAAGAGAGAAGGGGTGAGAGAGAGAGGGAGAGAGAGGGTGAGAGAGAGGGTGAGAGAGGGGTGAGAGAGAGAGAAGCGGTGTAAGAGAGAGAGAGGGGTGAGGGAGAGAGGGGTGAGAGAGAGAGAGGGCCTGAGAGAGAGGGTGAGAGAGAGGGGATGAGAGAGACGGGGCGAGAGGGAGAGAGGAGTGAGAGAGAGAGGTGTGAGAGAGAGTTTAAAAGAGAGATGGATGAGAGAGTGAGCGAGGGGTGAGAGAGAGAGGGACTGTGAGAGATCAGGGTGGGAGACACTGGGGAGAGAGAGGGGATGAGAGAGAGAGGGGGCTGCGAAAGAGAGGGTGAGAGAGAAGGGGCGAGAGAGAGAAGTTGAGAGAAATAGGTGTGAGAGAGAGAGACGGGTAAGAGAGAGAAGGGTGAGGGAGAGAGAGTGGGTGAGAAAGAGACGGGGGTGAAAGAGAGACAGGCTGAGAGAGGGGGGTGAGAGAGAGGGTGTGAGAGAGAGGGGTAAGAGAGAGAGGGTGAGAGAAAGGCATGAGAGAGAAGGTGTGCGAGAGAGAGATCAGAGTGGGAGAGACTGAGGAGAGAGCGAGAGGGGGGCTAAGAGAGAGATCAGAGTGGAAGAGAGAGCGGGTGAGAAATAGAGAGGAGGTGAGAGAAAGTGAGAGAGAGGCGTGAGAGAGGGGGTGTGAGAGAGAGAGAGAGAGAGGAGGTGTGAGAGAGACAGTGGGTTGAGAAAGAGGTGTGTGAGAGTGAGGGGCTTGTGAGAGAGAGAGGGGATGAAAGAGAGGGCCAGAGAGAGAGAGGGTAAGAGAGAAGGGGTGAGAGAGAGAGAGGTGAGAGACATAGAGAGGGGTAAGAGACAGGGGTAGGAGAGAGAGGGTGAGAGAGAGATAAGGGTGTGAAAGAGAGGTGTGTGTGTGAGAGAGAGAGGCGTAATGAGAGAGAGGGTTGAGAGGGAAAAGGTGAGAGAGAGAGAAGGGTGTGTGAGAGAGGGGGGTGAGAGACAGGGTGAGAGAGAGAAGTGTGTGAGAGAGAGTGTAAGGGAGAGAGGTGTGAGAGAGAGAGGGATGAGAGAGAGAGGGGTGTGAGAGAGACAGTGGGTTGAGAGAGAGGTGTGTGAGAGAGAGGGGGCTGTGAGAGAGACAGTGGCTGAAAGAGAGGACCAGAGAGAGGGTAAGAGAAAAGGGGTGAGAGAGAGAGAGGTGCGAGACAGAGAGAGGGGTAAGAGGGAGGGGTAGGACAGAGAGAGAGAGAGAGAGAGAGAGTGAGAGAGAGATAAGGGTGTGAGAGTGAGGTGTGTGTGTGAGAGAGAGAGAGGGTAATGAGAGAGGGTTGAGAGAGAAAGGGTGAGAGAGAGAGGGGTTAGAGAGAGAGGGCGTGTGAGAAAGATCGGTGTGGAAGAGAGAGCGGGTGAGAAAGAGAGAGGGGATGAGAGAGAGAAAGGCAGAGAAAGAGTGGGTGATAGAAAATGTGAGAGAGAGGCGTGAGAGAGAGAGGGTAAGAGAGAGGGGGGAAAGAGAGAGAAGGGTGAGAGGGTGAGAGAGAGAGGGAGGATGAGAAAGATTGGGGTGAGAAAGAGAAAGGGGGTAAGTGAGAGTGGGGGAGAGAGAGGGAGGAGAGAGTGGGGGAGAGAGAGGGTGTGAGAGAGGGGATGAGAGAGAGGGTAAGAGAGAGGGGTAAGAGAGAAAGGGGGTGAAAAAGAGAGGGGTAAGAGCGAGAGGGGTGAGAGAGAGAGAGAGAGAGGGATGAGTTAGAGAGCGGGTGTGAGAGAGATCGAGGTGGAAGAGAGAGCGGGTGTGAAAGAGACCGGGGTGAAAGAGAGAGAGAGGCTGAGAGAGAGAGAGGGTGAAAGAGAGGGGGTAAGAGAGAAGGGGTGAGAGAGAGGCGGTGAGAGAGGGGGTGAGAGAGAAAGGATGAGAGAGAGAGACGGATAAGAGAGAGCGAGGGGTGAGGGAGATAGAGGGGTGAGGGAGAGAGAGGGGTGATGAAGAGGGTGAGAGGGAGAGGCGTGTGAGAGAGCGGAAAGTGAGAGAGAGGATGAGGGAGAGAGGTGTGTGGGAGAGAAGGTGTGTGAGAGAGATCAGGGTGGGAGAGACTGGGGAGAGAGAGAGGGGGGCTGAGAGAGAGAGAGGGCTGAGAGAGAGGGGGTGAGAGAGGGGGTGAGAGAGAAGGGGGAGAGAGAGAGGAGGAGAGAGAGAGAGGGTGAGATAGAGGTGGGTGAGAAAGAGGTGTGTGAGAGAGAGGGGTAAGAGAGAGATGGGCGAGAGAGAGAGAGGTGGTGAAAGAAAGGGTGAGAGGGAGAGGTTTGTGCGAGAGGGGAAAGTGAAAGAGAGGATGAGGGAGAGAAGGGTGTGAAAGAGACGGGGTTGAGTGAGAGGTGTGTGAGAGAGAGAGGGGCTGAGAGAGAGGGACTCAGAGAGAGGGGGTGATAGAGGGGGTGACAGAGAAGGGGTGAGAGAGAGAGGGTAAGAGAAAGAGAGGTGAGAGAGAGAGGGAGGGAGAGAGAGTGGGTGAGAGTGAGAGAGGCGTGATAGTGAGAGAAGCGGTGTAAGAGAAAGAGAGGGGTAAGAGAGAGAGGAGTGAGAGAGAGAGGGATGAGAGAGAGCGGGATGAGAGAGTAAGGGAGGGGTGAGAGAGAGAGAGGCTGCGAAAGAGAAGGTGAGAGAGAAGGGGTGAGAGAGAGAAGTTGAGAGAGAAGGGTGTGTGAGAGAGAGAGAGATGGGTAAGAGAGAGAGGGGTGAGACAGAGAGAGGGGTGAGAGAGAGGGTTGAGAGAGAGGGAGAGGGGTGAGTTAGAGAGCGGGTGTGAGAGAGATCGGGGTGGAAGAGAGCGCGGGTGTAAAAGAGACAGGGGTGAGAGAGAGACATGCTGAGAGAGAGACTGGGGTGAGAGAGAGAGGGTGAGAGAGAGGGGGTGAGAGAGAGAGGATGAGAGAGAGATGGGTAAGAGAGAGCGAGGGGTGAGGGAGAGAGAGGGGTAAGGGAGAGAGAGGGTGTGAGAGAGATCAGGGTGGAAGAGAGAGCTGGTGAGAAAGAGACAGGGGGTGACAGAGAGACAGGCTGAGAGAGAGGGGGTGAGAGAGAGATGGGCAAGAGAGAGAGAGAGAGGGGTGAGAGACAGAGAGGCGTGAGATAGAGGGGGTGAGGGAGAGAGAGAGGGGTGAGGGAGAGAGAGGGGTGAGGGAGACGGTGAGAGGGAGAGGTGTGTGAGAGAGGGGAAAGTGAGAGAGAGGATGAGGGAGAGAGGCGTGATAGAGAAGGTGTGTGAGAGAGATCAGGGTGGGAGAAACTGGGGAGGGAGAGAGGGGGGCTGATAGAGAGAGGGGGTGAGAGAGAGGGTGAGAGAAAGAGAGGTGAGAGAGAGGGGTAAGAAATGGAGGGGTAGGAGAGAGAGAGGGTGAGAGAGGGTGTGACAGAGGGGGTTAGAGAGAGAGAGTGAGAGACAGGTGTGTGAGAGAGAGGGGTAAGAGAGAGAAGGGTAAGATAGAGAGGGTTGAGAGAGAGAGAGAGTGTTGAGAGAGATAGGGTGAGAGAGAGACGGGTGTGAGAGAGCGAGGGGCTGAAAGAGAGGGCCTGAGAGAGAGTGGGTGAGAGAGAGGGTGACAGAGAGAGGTGAGAGATAGAGAGGTGTAGGAGAGAGAGAGGGCGAGAGAGAGAGGGCGAAGTGAGAGAGAAGGGTGTCAGAATAGAGAGGGTGAGAGAGGGTGAGAGAGAGAGGGGTGCGAGAGAGAGAAGCGGTGTAAGAGAGAGAGAGGGGTGATGGAGAGAGGGGTGAGAGTGAGAGAGGGCCTGAGAGAGAGGGTGAGAGAGAGGGGATGAGAGAGACGGGGCTGCGAAAGAGAGGGTGAGAGAGAAGGGGCGAGAGAGAGAAGTTGAGAGAAATAGGTGTGAGAGAGAGACGGGTAAGAGAGAGAAGGGTGTGGGAGAGAGAGTGGGTGAGAAAGAGACAGGGGGTGAAAGAGAGACAGGCTGAGAGAGAGGGGATGAGAGAGAGGGGGTGAGAGAGAGGGGCAAGAGAGAGGGTGTGAGAGAGAGGCGTGAGAGAGAAGGTTTGCGAGAGAGATCAGGGTGGGAGAGACTGAGGAGAGAGCGAGAGGCGGGCTGAGAGAGAGAGGGCTGAGAGAGAGGGGTGAGAGAGAGAGAGAGAGAGGGGTGAGAGAGAGGGGATAGAGAGCGAGGGGGTGTGAGAGAGAGATCGGAGTGGAAGAGAGAGCGGGTGAGAAATACAGAGGGGGTGAGAGAGAGACAGGCTGAGAAAGAGAGGGAGAGTGAGAGAAGGTGAGAGAGAGGGGTGAGAGAGGGGGGTGAGAGAGAGAGAAGGGTGTGAGAGAGAGAGGTCTGTGAGAGAGAGAGGGGTAATGAGAGTGAGGGTTGAGAGAGAAAGGGTGAGAGAGAGAGAAGGGTGTGAGAGAGAGGGAGGTGAAAGACAGGGTGAGAGAGAGAGAGATGTGCGAGAGAGAGGGTAAGGGAGAGAGGGGTGAGAGAGAGAGGGATGAGAGAGAGAGAGAGGGGTGTGAGAGAGACAGTGGGTTGAGAGAGAGGTGTGTGAGAGAGAGGGGGGTGTGAGAGAGAGAGTGGCTGAAAGAGAGGGCCAGAGAGCGCGGGTGAGAGAAAAGGGGTAAGAGAGAGGTGTAGGAGAGAGAGAGAGAGTGTGAGAGAGAGATAAGGGTGTTAGAGAGTGGTGTGTGTGAGAGAGAGAGGGTAATGAGAGAAGGTTGAGAGATAAAAGATGAGAGGGAGAGAGAGAGGGGGGTGAGAGAGAGAGAGGGAGTGTGAGAAAGATCGGGGGGAGAGAGAGCGGGTGAGAAAGAGAGAGGGGATGAGATAGAGAGACAGTCAGAGAAAGAGTGGGTGAGAGAGAAGGTGAGAGAGAGGATTGAGAGAGAGAGATAAGAGAGAGGGGAAAGAGAGAGAAGGGTGAGAGGGTGAGAGAGAGAGGGAGGATGAGAACGATCGGGGCGAGAAAGAGAAAGGGGGTAAGTGAGAGTGGGGGAGAGAGAGGGAGCAGAGAGTAGGGGAGAGAGGGTGTGAGAGAGGGGGAGAGAGAGGGGGGAGGAGAGAGAGGGGTAAGAGAGAAAGGGGGTGAAAGAGAGAGGGGTAAGAGCGAGAGGGGTGAGAGAGAGAGGGGTAAGAGAGAGAGGGGGTGTTAGAGAGAGGGGGTGTTCGAGAGAGGGGGTGTTAGAGAGAGGGGGTGTTAGAGAGAGGGGGTGCTAGAGAGAGGGGGTGTTAGAGAGAGGGGGTGCTAGAGAGAGAGTGGTGAGAGAGAATGAGAGTGGTGAGAGTGGGAGGGGATAAGAGAGTGAGAGGGCTAAGAAAGAGAGGGTATGAGAGAGTGAGAGAGAGTGAGAGGGTGAGAGAGAGGGGAGAGAGGGAGGGGTAGACAGATAGAGCGGGGTGAGGGAGAGAGAGGGGTGTGAGAGTGAGGGGGGTGAGAGAGAGGATGTGTGAGAAAGAGGGGTGAAAGAGAGGGGTGTGTGGCAGAGAGGGGATGAGAGAGAGGGAGTGAAAGAGGGGCAGTGAGAGAGGGCGTGAGAGAGAGGGGGTGAGAGAGAGGGGGTGAGGGAGAGGGCTTGAGAGAGAGGGGGTGATAGAGAATGGGTGAGAGAGAGAGGGTGAGTGAGAGAGTGACAGGGGCTGGAAGGGAGGGCCTGAGAGAGGGGGGATGAGAGATGCAGTGAGAGAGAAGGGGTGAGAGAGAGAGAGGTTTGAGAGCGAGAATGTGTGAGGGAGGGTGAGAGAGAGAGGTGTGTGTGTGAGAGAGAGAGGGGTAAGAGAGAGAGGGGTGAGAGAGAGAGGGGGTGAGAGAGAGAGGCGTGAGAGAGAAAGTGTGTGAGAGAGATCAGGGTGGGAGAAACTGGGGAGAGGGAGGGGGCCTGAGAGAGAATGGTGTGAGAGAGAGAGAGAGGGGTGAGAGAGAGAGAGAGGGGGGTGAGAGAGAGGGGATGAGAGAGAGATCGGAGTAGAAGAGAGAGCGGGTGAGAAAGGAGAGGGGGTGAGAGAGAGACAGGCAAAGAGCAGGTGAGAGGGAAGGTGAGAGAGTGTAATGAGAGAGAGGGGGTAAGAGAGTGAGAGGGCTAAGAAAGAGAGGGTGTGAGAGAGACGAGTTCGAGAGGGGATGACAGAGAGAGCAGGGTGAGGGAGAGAGGGGTGAGTGAGAGAGGGGTGAGAGAGAGAGGGGTTGAGAGAGGGCGTGAGAGAGAGAGGGGTGAGAGAGAGAGGGGTTGAGAGAGGGCGTGAGAGAGAGAGGGGTGAGAGAGAGAGGGGTGTGAGAGTGAGGGGGTGAGAGAGAGGGGGTGTGAGAAAGATGGGTGAAAGAGAGGAGTGTGTGACAGAGAGGGGGTGAGAGAGAGAGGGGTGAGAGAGGGGGCGGTGAGAGAGGGGATGAGAGAGAGAGGGTTGAGAGAGAGAGAGAGGGATGAGAGAGAGCGATGTGAGAGAGAGGGATGAGAGAGAGAGAGGGATGAGAGAGAGCGATGTGAGAGAGAGAGGGGTGAGAGAGAGCGATGTGAGAGAGAGAGGGATGAGAGAGAGAGGGATGAGAGAGAGCGATGTGAGAGAGAGAGGGATGAGAGAGAAAGCGGGGTGAGAGAGAGGGGGTGTGAGGGAGAGAGGGGTTGTAAGAGAGAGAGCCGGTGTAAGAGAGAGAGGGGGGTGAGAGAGATGTGTGAGAGAGGGAGGGCCTGAGAGAGAGGGTAAGAGAGAATGGGTGAGAGAGAGGGGGTGAGACAGAGAGGGGGGGTGAGAGAGAGAGAGAGAGAGGGGTGAGAGAGTGAGAGGGGCTGAAAGAGAGGGGTGAGAGAGAGGGGTGAGAGAGAAGTGGTGAGAGAGAGAGAGGTACGAGAGAGAGGGTTTGAGAGAGAGGGGGTGAGAGAGAGGGTGTGAGAGAGAGGTGTCTGAGAGAGATAGGGGTACGAGAGAGAGGGGTGAGAGAGAATGGGTGAGAGAGAGAGAGTGTGAGAGAGAGGTGAGAGAGAGAGAAGGGTGTGAGAGATCGGGGGGGTTGAGATAGAGGGTTGAGAGAGAGAGGGTGAGAGAGAGAGAAGTGTGAGAGAGACGGGGTTGAGAGAGAGGTGTGTGAGAGTGAGCGGTGTCTGAGAGAGCAAGGGGGTGAGAGAGGGGGTGAGAGAGAACGGGTGAGAGAGAGAGAGGGTGAGAGAGAGAGGGATGAAAGACAGAGAAAGGGGTGAGAGTGAGAGACGGGTGAGAGAGAGAGAGAAGTGGTGTGTGAAAGAGAGGGGTAAGAGAGAGAGAGGTTGGTGAGAGAGAGAATGCATGAGAGAGAGAGGGTGCGAGAGAGGTGTGAGAGAGAGCGGGATGAGAGAGAAAGGGATGAGAGAGAGGAGCTGAGAGAGAGAAGGAGGCAGCGAAATAGAGGGTGAGAGAGAATGGGTGAGAGAGAGAGAGGTGTGTGTGAGAAAGAGACGGGTAAGAGCGAGAGGATGAGAGAGACAGGGCTGAAAGAGAAAGGGGTGAAAGAGAGAGAGGGGTGGAAGAGAGAACGGGTGAGAAAGAGACAGGGGGTGACAGAGAGACAGGCTTAGAGAGAGGGAGTGAGAGAGAGGGGGTGCGAGAGAGGGGATGAGAGAGAGAGAGAGGGTGAGAGATAGAGACAGGTGTGAGAGAGAGGGGATGAGGGAGAGAGTGTGGTGGGAGAGAGAGCGGGTGAGAAAGAGACAGGGGTGACAGAGAGACAGGCTGAGAGAATGAAGGGGTGAGAGAGAGTGTGTGTGAGAGATCAGGGTGGGAAAGACTGTGGAGTTACTAGGGGGGCTGAGAGAGAGATGGGTTGAGAGAGAAGGGGTGAGAGAGAGAGGGTGAGAGAGAGAGAGGGGTGAGAGAGAGAGAGAGGGTGGTGAGACAGAGGGATCAGAGAGAGAGGGATGAGAGAGAGCGCGAGGGGTGAGAGAGAGGGGAGCTGTGAGAGAGATCAGGGTGGGAGAGACTGGGGAGAGAGAGGGGCTGATAGAGAGAAAGGCTGCCAAAGAGAGGGTGAGAGAGAGAGGCTGAGAGAGAGAGAGAGTTGTGAGAGAAGAAGAAACGGGTTAGAGAAGGAAAGTTGAGAGAGAAAGGGGTGACAGATAGAGGAGTGAAAGAGAGAGAGGAGTGAGGGAGTGAGGTGGTGTGAGAGAGACAGGGGGTGAGAGAGAGAGAAACAGGCTGACAGAGAGAGAAGGTGAGAGAGAGAAGCGGTGTGAAAGAGAGAGGGGTAAGAGAGAGAGGGTGAGAGAGAGAGAGAAGGGTGTGTGTGTGTGAGAGAGAGAGAGAGAGTGTGAGAGAGGGCCTGAGAGAGAGGGTTTGAGAGAGAGTAGGTGAGAGAGAAAGGGTGAGACAGAGGGTAAGAGAGAGAGAGAGGGGTGTGAGAGAAAGGGGTTTGAGAGAGAGGTGTGAGAGAGGGGGGTGAGAGAGAGAGGGACTGAAAGCGAGGGCCTGAGAGAGAGGGGGTGAGTGAGGGTGGGAGAGAGATGGGGTGAGAGAGAGAGGGTGAGAGAGAGGTGAGAGAGAGAGGGGTGAGAGAGGGGGGTATGTGAGAGAAAGGGGTGAGAGAGAGAGGGTGAGTGAGAGAGGGGTGAGAGTGAGAGAGGGGTGAGAGAGAGAGAAGCAGTGTGAAAGAGCGCTGAGAGAGAGAGGGGTGAGATAGAGAGGGTGAGAGAGAGATCAGGGTGGGAGAGACTGAAGAGAGGGGGGCTGAGAGAGAGAGGACTGAGAGAGAAGAGGTGAGTGAGAGGGGTATGAGAGAAGACATGAGAGAGAGGGGTAAGAGAGAGAGAGGGGTGTGAGAGAGATCGGAGTGCAAGAGAGAGCGGGTGAGAAAGAGAGAGAGGGGTGAGAGAGAGACAGGCTGAGAGAGACAGGGTGAGAGAGAAGGTGAGAGAGGCGTGAGAGAGGAGGTAAGACAGAGTGAGTGGAAAGAGAGTGAGGGGTGAGAGGGTGATAGCGAGAGGGGGGATGAGAGAGATCAGGGTGGGAGAGAGCACGGGTGAGAAAGAAGAGAGGGAGTGAGAGAGAGTGGGGCAGTGAGATTGGGTGAGAGAGTGGGGCAGAGAGTGGGGAGAGGGGGAGAGAGTGGAGAGGGGGGATTGAGAGGGGGAGAGAGGGGGGTGAGAGAGGGATGAGAGAGAGGGGGGAGAGAGGGGGAGAGAGAGGGGAAAGAAAGGGGGAGTGAAAGGGGTGAGAGAGGCCAGAGAGAGTGGGAAGAGAGGGGTGGGGAAGGGAATGAGAGAGGGGGAGAGTGGGATATGAGAGAGGGAGAGAGAGGGGGGAGAGAGGGGGAGAGAAAGTGGGAGAGAAAGGGAGTGAGAGAAAGGCGGGAGAGAGAGCGGGGAGAGAGAAAGGGGAGGGAAGGGGGATGGAGAGGGGTGAGAGAGGGGGAGAGAGGGAGACAGAGAGAGGGGAGAGAGAGAGGAAGGGGGTTGAGAGCGAGGGGGTGAGAGAAAGGGGGTGAGAGAGGGGGGAGAGAACGGGAGAGGGGAGAGAGGGGATGGGGAGAGAAAGGGAGGGAGGGGTGAGTGAGAGTGGTGGAGTGAGAGAGGGGGAAGAGAGCACAAGAGGGGCAGAGTGAGAGGGGAAGAGAGTGAGAGGCGGTGAGAGAGATGGGTTGAGAGTGAGGGGGTGAGAGAGAAGGGTGAGAGAGAGGCGCGAGCGAGCGAGAGAGGGGGCGAGCGAGAGAGCGAGGGGGGCAAGAGAGAGAGAGAGGTGCAAATGAGCGGGAGGGAGGGGACGGAAATGAGACAGCGTCTGAGAGCGAGAGAGCGCACGAGAAGGGGACAAGAGAGAGAGAGTGAGAGAGAGAGAGATAGATAGCGATCTCCCCCTCCCTGACTGATCCCTACCCAACACTGCAATCACCCCCTCCCTGACTGATCCCTACCCAACACTGCAATCTCCCCCTCCCTGACTAATCCCTACACAACATTGTAATCTCTCCCTCCTTAACTGATCCCTACCCAACACTGCAATCTCCCCCTTCCTGACTGATCCCTACCCAACACTGCAATCTCCCCCTTCCTTATTGATACCTACACAACTCTGACTCACCACTCCCCCTCCCCCCAGAAGGTTAGATCGCATGGAATCCAGGAGGCGTTGGCAAGCTGAGTACACAATTGGTTTGATGGCAGGAAGCGGAGGGTAACAGTCAGACTGGAGGCCTGTGACAAGTGGTGTGCCTCAGCGGTCATAGAATCATAGAATCCCTCCTCTGTGGAAACAGGCCCTTTGGCCCAACAAGTCTACTGGCCCTCTGAAGATTATTCCACCAAAACCCATTCCCCGACTTTATTACTCTACATTAACCCCTGACTAATGCATCTTACTTAAACATCCATGAACATTCTCGGCAATTGAGCATTGCCAATTTACCTGACCTGCAGATCTTTGGACTGTGGGAGGAAACCGGTGCACCCAGAGGAAACCCACGCAGACATGGGGAGAACATACAAACTCAGTTGGGGTGGCATAGTGGCTCAGTGGTTGGCACTGCTGCCTCACAGCGCCAGGGACCCGGGTTTGACCCCAGCCTCGGATGATTGTCTGTGTGGAGTTTCCACATTCTCCCTGTGTCTGCGTGGGTTTCCTTTGGGTGCTCTGGTTTTCTCCCACAATCCAAAAATGTACAGGTCAGATGAATTGGCAGGGCTAAATTGCCCATAGTGCTAGGTTCATTCGTCAAGGGTAAATATTGGGCAGGGAGAGTTACTCTTCAGCAGGTCGGTGTGGACTTGTTGGGCCAAATGGCCTGTTTACATACTGAAGGAAATCTAACCCTAACAGGATCTAACCCAAACAGACTATCCTGTGAGGTTGGAATTGAACCCAGATCCACGGTGCTGTGAGGCAGCAGTGCGAACCACTGAGCCATTGTGTCGCTGAGCTGGTTAGTGCTAGGCCCATTGCTGTTTGTTATCGATATCAATGATTTGGATGAGGATGTTTAAGGCATGATTATAAAGTTTGCAGATTACACTAAAAAGAGGAAGGTTCTCAGCAATTGCAACAGGGCCTTGATCAGCTGGGGAATTGGGCTTGAGAAATGGCAAATGGAGCTTAATATAGACAAGGGCGAGATCTTGCATTTTGGAAAGTCACATCAAGACTGGGGTTTCATGGTGAATGGTAGGGCCTGAAAGAGTGTAGTGGAACAGAGAGAACTTGGATTCCAGGAGCACTGCTCTCTGAACTGAGGGAGACAGGGCAGTGAAGAAGGCTTTTGGCACACTGGGCCCTTCACCAGTCAGGGCATGGAATATCGAAGTTGGGAAGTTCTGTTGTAGTTGTGCAGGATTTTGGTGAGGCCGCACTTGGAATATTGTTTTCAGTTTTGCCCACCTTGCGATACAAAGGATGTTATTGTACTGAAAGAGTCCAGAAGAAATTTACAACGATATTGCCAGAACTCAACTAGACGGTTATAGTGAGAGGTTGGACAAGCAAGGACATTCTCTTTAGTGTGTAGGAGACTGAGGGGTGTCCTTATTGAGGTGTATAAGATCATGGGAGGCATGGATAGGGTGAATGCACTCAGTCTTTATCCAAGGCTTAGGGAATCGAGGACAAAAGGGCATCAGTTTAAGGTAAAAGGGGAAAGATTAAAAGGGAACCTGGGGGACAATGCTTTTACCCAGAGGGTGGTACACTTACGGAATGAACTACCAGTGCAAGTGGTCGAGGAGGATGCATTTAATAACATTTAAAATGCACTTGGACAAATACATGGAGAGGAACGTATTGGAAGGATATGGGCCAAGTACAGGGAAAAGGGGTTAGTGTGGATGGACCAGTTTGGACCAAAGAGCCTGTCTCCATGCTGTAGAACTCTATGACTCTATGAATATACCCAGGTGTCCCATAATACAGAAGCAGCCAAAGCAATAGGAACACGAGCCGGTACAAATGTGAAACAGTCCTGCAGAATTTGACAGGAAGCCAGCCTGGCCTTGCAGCGAAGGATTCCTGGTCCAGGAGCTGTGGTGAGATGCTCATAGAGAACTGGGGAGGGAAGCTGGAAAGCTCACTCCACTGCCGATAGCCTGGAGGACCCCCAGCTGGGATAAGGCAGCTGGGATCCGGTCACCCCAGGGAAAACTACAGGCTGTGACCGAGCTAGGTCTCCGATACAATGAGCAGGACAGAACGTTGTAGGAAAATCTCACCCACAAAGGACTACTCCATGGGAAGAGCCCAATCCAGTGAAAAGGGGGTCTCTGGGGATGGGGAGGCAGCCTCAGGTTACATTGACAATCTGGAAGGACAGTGTATGAGCTCCAAGCAGCTGCATCGGCCCTGTACACCTGCAACACTGAGCAAAACACATCAGGCCCGAGTAGGAGGTGCCAGGAGCAAATACAATCCCTAGGGAACCCGGGGTCCTTCCAGAATGGGATAGTGTGTGCCTTTGGGGTTCTACCTCCCCAAGGAGATAATGACAGACCCCACACTGACACATCCACACCCTCCCACGGATGGGGAATCCCACTGCCTGTCTCCCAGGTAACTGCACCTTTTGCCCCCAGCGCTGACCCACAGGCGGACCCAGATTCCAGGAATCCTGTGGTTACCCAGAGTCAAACAGCTGATGGTCTCACTCCATACACAACCACCCAGCTGGTGGGCAGCACCAAAAAGGCCACTCTGTTTGATCCTGTCTCAAACCCAGATACATTTTTGGAAGAGATAGACCGACAGTCTGTCATACACGGACTGGATGCTGACAAACAAATTAAATTAATCACCATGTGACTTTGTCCGCCAGGCCATTCAACCCTCCCTCAGGGACAACAGTGAGGGAGGGGCATCCATGATGAAATGAAGGCAGCGGTCCTCACTGCTCGAGAAAAGTTCCATCACGGATTAGTGACAAAAAGCGTAAATATTTGTTCCAGGAGAACACCCACACTAACATGTCTCACTGTCAGTTACAGCAGCTCACCAAGGGCTGGGTTATTGACAGCTGTAAGGATACTTTCGGTGGGGCACTGGGCTTGGTGCGAGGGATTCCAATTATCCCAAGTGATAATGTTAGGATGGAGATCTTTGAAGTCGAAAGCATCGGATTATATTAACAAAGGTATTTGGATGGGTTTCAAGATTCCCTCACACATGCTGTGGAGATAGATGGGACATTGACAGGGACCACACTTACGTAAATGTGAAGGAACAGGCCATACCACGGCATTCCCACCACCTGTTATTAACGAATTCGGCTCCTCTCACATCAAGCTGTGGTCCTAACTGCACTCACCTTGATATATCTCGGGATACCGGTGGTTAGGATTGCAGGCTGTAACAGATGGGTACGATCATGGTGAATAATGCCTGGATACACCCCCAGGGACTGGAAGGTAGATGGAACTCCCCGGGTGATCACCTTAGTTTCATTCATTTGCAGTGTTTGAGTGTTCCTGGCTGGGCCCAGTATTGATTGCCTGTCCGTAGCTGCTCGGGAGCTGGTTTTGGTGGTGAGCTGTCTCCTTGAACTGTTGCAGGTGGTGGACCCACAATGTCCTTCGGGAAGGAATTCCTGGAGTTTGAACCAGCAGGTCTCATTCCCTTGATTTATTCTGCTCAACGGATGTTGGCTATGCATCACAATCCTGTATGGATTGTCAAAATGGAATATGTTTTGTCGAAACAGTTAGGAGAGCCAGTCACTCAGTGGTTAGCACTGTCACCTCACAGCGCGAGAGACCTGGGTTTGATTCCACTCTTGAGTGACTGTCTGTGTGGAGTTTGTACATTCTCCCTGAATCTGTATGGGTTTTCTCCCACTGTTCAATGGTGGGCATTTTTGACAGACTGCCCATAGTGTCGAGGGATATTCAGGTGAGCTGGAATAGCCATGGGAAATGTAGGGTTTCAGGGATATCATCAGGGGATGGATCTGAGTTGGATTCACTTCAGAGGGTCATTGTTGACTCGATGGGCTGAAGGGCCTGTTTCTGCTCTGTAGGGATTCTATGATATCACTTATCAGCCATATGACAATCAGTTTGACCAATGTACAAAATGGCTTTCGCTCAAATAGCAGGCTACTCTGACAACAAACATAACCATCTTTTAAAATTAGGTTTGTAATTCATTGCATAAACATCTTTCTATTCAAAAAACTAGGTGGGAGAGGGGTAATGGGTGAAATGTTGCGGCCCCCTTGCTAAAACACAGATAGACAGCCAAGTGATGCTGGGTATGTTGGACAAGTTATACTCCCAAATCACAAAAGCCAGACAGCAGCTAGATAGTTATCCCATCAGCATAATGTGAACGGCAACAGTTCCCCTGGGCAGACATATCCCTAATAACGTCTCCACCAAACAAAGGAGGGCCCAAGACAGGAAGGTACCGGGTCCTGCTACATAAAGAAACTAACAGGAACAAGCCATCCAAATGATTAGCAACGCTTCAAACTATTAACTGATTCTCCCAGTTGGCCAGAAGTATAGAAAGTTCTGTGAAACCATCCAGAAATGAACAAAACCAGGGTTCACCTGCAAACTGATCTCTTGAATTTTCTGGAGGCTTTCTGAGGTGACCAACATGGCAAGGGACAGAGACCAGCTCACCATCCAGAGAGAGGGAGAGAGAGAGGGAGCGAGACAAGCTGAAGGAAACCCCAGGAGCATGGGAGAGAGGGAGTGTGAAAAAATATTGAAAGAGAGAGAGCTGGAACCAACTGGAATACTGAGTGTCACCCCTTCAGTCTGTCCATGCTTCAACGCCTGTTTGTCTCAGTCGGACTTCCACTTCTCTCTTTGTCCTTCTCTCTCCCTGTCTGTCTCTTTCTCTCAATCTGTCTTTTTCTCACACCCTCCCTCTCACTGTCTGTCACTGCCCCTTCATTCTCTCATCCCCTTCTCCATCCCCACTCTCTCTACCTCTCTCTCTTTTTCTCAACCTTCCTTTCTCTTTTTCTTTATTTCAGACCTGAAAGTGCTCACACAATTTTCAACCCACTAAATATATTTTGCCACTCATTTTCACTCTCCTCCCAAATGTATCCCCTTCCCCAAATACCTTCCCTCCCAAATACCTATCTCACCAACTGTGCCCACCCCTTAAATATTTGGCTGTCCCCTTAACACTGCTGTGAGCCCCACTCCTTGGGGCAGAGGGCGTTGAGTGGAAAAGTGTGGAGCTGGAAATGCCCAGCAGCTCAGGCCTGAACCATCGACTCTCCTGGCTGACCTGCTGTGCTTCTCCAGCTCCACGCTTTGTAACTCTGACTCTCCAGCATTTGCAGTCCTCACTTTCTCACACAGGTAAATGAGTCTGGATTGACTGGCCTGTGGCTGTTTTCATGCACAGCAATTTCCCAGTACCAGAATTACAGGTTTGCATCACATATGGAGTCTTTTCTGCCCATTCTCCACCCTCCCCCATTAAATGATCCTGGTCCTGTTCAGGATCCTCAGGATTGGCCCCGGAATGGCAGCAATTACTATCCTTCCTGTGGAGACCTCTTCTCCACCCTGTCTCAGACTTTGCATCACATGCTATCTCTCCCTCCATCTCTCTCTGACAACAACCCCTCCTTTCTCCACCATCAAACCCTCCCGCTGTCTCTGGTTGTCCCACTTCCTCCTTGTCTCCCACTCTCCCCCTTCCCATGCAGACTCACAGCACTGGGCTGGAGGACATAGTGCAGAGACTAACTCGCCTTTTGACTGACTGCTGTCATGCACAGCAAGATCCCACACTAAAACCATCGCCAAGTACACACACTGTCCTTCTCCCTCCATATATGTCCTTACTCTCTCTCTCCCTGTCTTTCTCACTCTGCCCCTTTCTCACTCCACCTCCCTGACTCTCACTGCCCATCTCTCTCTCTCCACTTTCTCCATCTCCACTCTCTCCATGTCTCTTTCTCTTTTTGTCACTCTCCCTTTCTCTTTCTCTTTTTCTCTATATCAGACTCACTCAGAAAAGTACTTCATGTTCCTTCCATTCACCCCCTCCCCACAGTGGGGGTAAAACCTGGGAGAGATCAGGCACTGACGCAAGCTCTTCCCAATACCCCTTCCCCCTGTCACTGGGACAGAGCAGAGGGGTCCAGGGAGAAAGAGGGAGAGAAACTACAAGAGAGAAAGAGAGATGGACGGATAGACAGTGAGAGCAAGGGAGATAACAAGAGAAAGACAGACAGGCGGAGGGGGGTGGTGGGGGGAGAGGAAGTGAGAAGAACTGGGAAAGAGCAGGACAGAGACAGACAGAGAGAGAGAGTGAAACTCCAGGAAGAGAAATACAATGTCTGACAGATACAAAGTGAAAATGGGGAGAGAAAGATAGAGAGAGAAGTTCAGGCAGACAGCAAGACAGAAATCCCAGGGAGAGATATAGGGCAGAGAGAGAGAGGAGTTGCAACAGCAGAGAGATAGAGCTGAGAGAGTGGGGTGGTGGTGGGGGCTGTGATGCAGCTAGAATGATGTACAGACAGGAATAGCAAGATCCCACAGAGCTGACAGACATGCAGAGAGAGATGAGCAAGGTGTTAGTTTTGTGAAAGACTGAATGATCAAGCATTACTGAAAAACCTGGTGAGGTGACAAATGGGGAAGGGAATCTACTGGGAAATGTAAACAGGACAGAGATGTGAAGGATGTTGAAAGATAGGGATTAAAGGAAATATGAAGGAGAGAGAACTGGGAACACAGAAATAGACATCAGAGCTGCAGAGACAGAGGGAAGGAGTGAAATCTGTGGGATCAGATCCCTCTCTAGCATTTTGCTCCTTTGTCTGTCCCCATTCCCACAGACGGCATGAATCCCACAATTCGTGTGTGTGCGTGCGCACGCGCTTTCGTCTGATGATTCCGCATGGCAGAATAATTTGATTCTCTGTCTCTGTACTGTCCGGGTTTCAACTCCCAAATCAAATGTTGAATCATTCACGATCCTATTAAATAGTAGAGCAGGCTCGAGGGGCTGAATGGTCTCCTCTTGTTCCTATTTCGGATGGTCTTATGTTCTTAACACAACCTCCCAGCTCTTGGTCCCCACACTGGAGGCTATGACTCCACAAGGCCCTGATCTGTAGAGTGCTGCACTCTTCCGTGAGTCTCGGAGGGAACCAGCCTGATTTGGATTGGAGTTGCAGCCTCTCAGTGAGAAGTGAAATCTCCCCGAGATTCCCCTCAGTCTCTCACTGTAAGGTGGAGCAGGCGAGTCTCGGGGAAGCAAACAACAGGCCAGGTCTGCCCTGTCCTCCAGCTCCATTTCAGAAGGCCATATGGGAGGGGCTTGTTTCCTTCATCAGCTTCCCGTGCTCTCCCTTCTGGGTAAGGGTGGGGCCGAATGGCCCTGATCCTGGCTCCTATTGAGGTGCAGGCTCGGTTGAGGGTCATACAGGACATGCCCCTGGAGTGAGGTCATTTAGCTCAGTTGGCAGGTCAGTTAGCTTACCACACCAGCTAGAGTTACTCTGAAGGACTCTCTTTCCCAACCTCTCCCCTCAGTTGGGCCATGGTGACCCTCTGATTAAATCCCCACCAGACCCCACTCTGTAATGAGGAGCTGTCCCATGCTCTGGTAAGACTCCGGGGACATTACATTGGTTTGTACCTGGAGCACTGTGTGCAGGACTAGTCACTGCATTGCCAGAGGGATGTAAGCGTGTGGGGAGGTTTACTGGATGAATCCCCACTGGAATGAACAGCACTCTCGTTCCCCCAGTTAAGCCTCCCTGACAGATTTTGAGTCTTTGGAGACACAAGGACCACTTCACTTGAAACAGCAGCTGGGCACACAATAATACTGGCTAGTTTACGCACACGCGCACACGCGCACACACACGCACACACACACACTCTCACAATCACTCACTCTCCCAAACACACACACACACTCTCAATCCCTCAAACATATACACACACACTCTCTCTCACACACACACGAACACATACTCTCTTTCAAACACACACTCTCACTCCCTCAAACACACACATTCCTCTCTCTCACACACATGCACACAAACACACACTCAGACAGACACATACGCAAACACACATTCCCTCTGTCACACACACAGACACACAGAGATACAACACATGCACTCTCTGTCTCACACACACAGACAGACACTCGCTCTCTGTCTCTCTCTCTCTCTCTCACACACACACACAGAGATACACACACACAACCACGATTACTGTACGAACATGGAGGAACTTTCGATGGAGAGATTACTTCTCCAAGGACTGAACCCTGATCTCGCATGATGACTGCTCTAGGGAGACAGGCAGCAACTGTAAATGACTTGTTAGATCTTCCTGTGCACCACGTCTTGCATCGTTAGCGTTGATCTGTTTGGGTGCCTGCTTTTCTGGAGAGTCTCCAAGCTACAAGTGACCATAGATTGACAACAGTTTTCCTCCAATCCATGTTTAAGACACATGGTGATGTTATTTTTAAATTTTTGTTGAAAAAGATCTGAATCTTCTAAAATGCACGTGGCCTCCATCCCAAATTACGACACCAGTGTACCTTGCAGACTCTGAGGGAATGATCAGTGAAGTGTATCTGTACCTTCCAACATTCTGCACCTTGTACCACCAGATAGTGCTCCCTTATACCTCAGAAAGCACCACTCTATTGTGTTTACCCACAATGCCCCTCAGACAGTACCTCCACAAAATATTCACACCCTTAACACCTCGGAACACAGCCCTGCCCAACTTTCAGACTGCATTCATCCGCAAAACCCTTCAGACTGTAAGGACCCATATCCACTGCAGTCCAAGATTGGAGCCCTGCTCCTCAGAACATTATTGTGTCTCTTGATTAATCATTGAATTCCTACAGTGTAAATTCAGGCCATTCAGCCCATCAGGTCCACATCAGCCATCAGAAAAGCATCCCACCTACACTCACACTCTCTATTCTATCCCTGTAATGTTGCATTTCTCATGGCTACCCCACCTAACCAGCACATCTTTGGATTGTGGGTAGAAACCGGAGCACACGGAGGAAACCCACAGATACAGGGCGAATGTGTAAACTCCACACAGACAGTGGCCGGGATCTAGAATCAAAGTTGCATCCTTGGTGCTGTGAGGAAACAGTGCTAACCACTGAGGCACCATGTTGTTCTCTCTCCTTGGATGTCATGTCATCTAACCTTTTACTAACCAGTCTCCCAGGTGAAACCTTCTCATCTATCTTCTCAGTTAACCCTTCAAAACCTCTATCAACTTGGATAAACCATTTCCACAAGCCATGCTGACCATCCCTAATCAATTCTTGCTTTTCCAAATGCATGTAAATTGTCTCTCAGAATGCCCTCCAACAGATTACCCACCACTGACCTCAGGCTCGCAGCTCCATAGTTCAATGGCTGTTCCTTGCAGCCTTACTTCAATAATGGCACATCATTAATCACACTCCAGTCTTCAGGCATCTCAGCCGTTGCCACTGATCGGTCCATCTGACAAGGCCATCTACATCCTTCTGTAATCTAAGGCTATCATCCTCAGTATTTATCACCCAACCAATCTTCATATCATTCATGAACCCAATGATTAACCCTCCACCATTCAAATCTAAATCTTTTCTATCAACCACATCAGTTAGACCCCAACAGTGAGACATGAACAGATAGAGATTTCTGACTGGGCCATCACTGTCTGCTTCCTGCCACGAAGCATTCTGCGCCAAATTCCTTGGATCTTGAGTTTTTATGTTCACTATAGTTTCCAGCATGGGTCCTGATAAAAGCCTTACTGACCTCCAAGCAGGCGACAGGAAAGTATTGCCCTTATTTACACACCTGGTCACCTCCTTAAAAAGTGCAATCCCATTGGTCAGACCTGAGCTCCCCTTATCACAACCATTCTGACTGTTCTACATGAACTCCAGTTTCTTTAAATGCTGATTAATTTTCTCTCCCAAAATTGCTTCCAACAGACGTCCCACCCACGATATTAGCCTGACTGGCCTGTAGCTGCCTGGTATATGTCATGTTCCTTCTTGAATAACAGTACCACATGGTCAGTCCGACGACACCTCTCCTGTGGCCAGAGGGGATTTGAAAATGTTTGCAAGTGTACCTGCTACTTCCTCCATCACCTCATTCGGTAAACTGAGATATATTTCCACCGTCTTTGGAGATTTATTGGGTTGTAAGAAGGCCACACCACTTAGAACCATCTCTCTCTCTATATATGCTCATTCATTTAATTGTATCACAGAGCATCTCCACGATTTCATATCAACCCTGTCCCAATGAGCATTGACAAAATGCATCCATTTACTGTAGCCTCTGGGTCCATGCACAAATTCTCACTGTGTTTCTCTCATTAGCAATTCACCCTTAATGTCACTGTAAGGTACATTCAGAATTCTATTTCCCCTCTTAGCATTCCTCTCTTCCAGGCAAGTGGCCTGCGATACGATTTGGAGGAGTGTGGGATGTCATTCTGGATGTGGATAGTACCGGGCAGGAAGATCTCTGAGAGTCATGCACTCCTCAGGGATACGATCGCCTACGTGCAGGACAGGGGGGTGGACACCTGCCTCATCAGCCTGGACCAGGAGAAAGCCTTTGACAGGATATCGCATACATATATGAGGGATGTCCTCTCCAAAATGGGCTTTGGGGAGGGAATCGGAAATTGGATCAGTCTGCTCTACACCAACATTGTCAGTGCAGTCTCAATGAATGGGTGGGAATCAGAGAGCTTCCCTGTAAGATCTGGAGTCAGGCAGGGATGCCCCCTCTCACCCGCCTTGTTTGTGTGTTGCATAGAGCCATTTGCCGAATCCATCAGGAAGGATGCGAACCTGAGAGGGGTGACTATTCCTGGCAGCGGGGGCCTGCAGGTTAAGGCCTCCCTGTACATGGATGACGTCGCTGTTTTCTGCTCGGATCCGCTGCTGTCCGTGCAAAGACTCGTGTGCATCTGTGACCAGTTCGAACGGGCCTCGGGGCCCAAGGTAAACCGAGGCAAGAGCGAGGCCATGCTCTTCGGGAAATGGGCCGACCAATCCTCTATCCTCTTCACCGTCAGGACTGACCACCTGAAGGTGCTGGGTATTTGGTTCGGGGGGGCTGGGGCGTGCGCCAAGACCTGGTAGGATCGGATCAGGAAGATGAGACAGAAACTAGACAGATGGGGGCAACGGTCGCTCTCCATCGCGGGAAAAAACCTGGTCATCAGGTGTGAGGTACTCTCAGTATTGCTATATGTGGCACAGGTCTGGCCTATCCCCAGGACCTGTGCCGCCGCAGTCACCCGGGCCATCTTCCAATTCATTTGGAGATCAAAGATGGACCGGGTCCGAAGAGACACAATGTACAAAGACCGGTGCAATGGGGGAAAAAACACGCCCAATGCCACCCTCACCCTTTGTGTGTGGCTGCATCAAGCTGTGCGTGGATCCCCGGTATGCAAACACCAAGTGTCACTTCGTACTGAGGTTCTACCTGTCCCCGGTGTTGCGAAGGATGGGCCTGGCCTCGCTGCCGCTGAACGTTCCGAGTAGTTGGACTGTTCCATACCACCTGTCCTTCGTGGAGAAATTTATGAGGAAAAACACCTTTGACCACAAGCCCATCAGGAAGTGGTAAGCACGTAGCGTCCTTGAGACACTTCGGGAAAAGGAGAGGGCGGATCCTGTCGAGCGGTTCTCTGAGCAGACTGTCAAAGCCATTTGGCAGAATGCCTCATTGCCAGAACTTTCCAACAAGCACCAAGACATGGCTTGGCTGGTGGTGAGAAGGGCTATGCCTGTGAGATCCTTCATGCACGCCCGGACTCTCTGCCGCACCGCACGCTTCCCTCGAAGTGGCTGCGGGGGGGACGAGACTGTCACACACCTCCTTCTGGAATGTGCCTATGCAGAGGAAGTCTGGAGAGGAATGCAGTGGTGTTTGTCGAGGTTCGTCCCGAGCAGCGCCGTGACGCAGGACTCCGTGCTCTACGGCCTGTTCCCCGGGACTCACACCGAGACGAACATTAACTGTGCCTGGAGGATCATCAACTCGGTGAAGGACACTCTCTGGGCGGTCAGAAACCTGTTGATCTTCCAGCTGAAGGAGTTGACCCCGACTGAGTGTTGCAGACTGGCACATTCCAAGGTCCAAGACTACGTGTTGAGGGACGCGCTGAAGCTTGGGGCAGCTGCCGCCAAGGCACGGTGGGGAAAGACCACCGTGTAAGATCGGCCTGCCGAAAGAAGAACAGGGGGCCCATGCAGACGTTTTTGTTGGGCTCTGCTGATGCCTCAGCCAAATATATGTACAAGATGGAAAAATGCACAGGATTGTAAATGAAAAGGATAAATTCGAATCTGTGTTTGTAAATGTGGACATATGTATGGCATGATCAAATGTACAGACCATCAAATCATTTATGAATAAAGTATATTTTTGAAATAAAAAAAAGATATAAAGCCGACCCACAGTGCCTGACACCAATCTCCCCATGTCTAATATATAACAGCCCCACAGTCCCTGACAGCAATCTCACCCTGTCTGATATAAACCAGCACCACAGTCACTGACACCAATCTCCCCGTGTCAGACATAAACCAGCTCTACAGTCACTGACGCCAATCTCCCCCTGTCTGATATAAACCAACTCCACAGTCACTGACACCAATATCCTCCTGTCTGATATAAACAGCACCACAGTCACTGACGCCAATCTCCCCCTGTCTGATATAAACCAACTCCACAGTCACTGACACCAATATCCTCCTGTCTGATATAAACTGCACCACAGTCACTGACAACAATCTACCCTTGCCTGATATAATCCAGACCCACAGTCACTGACACCAATCTGCCCCTGTATAATATAAACCAGCCCCACAGTCACTGACACCAATCTCCCCCTGTCTGACATAAACCAGTCCCACAGTCACTGACACCAATCTCCCTCTGTCGGATATAAATCAGACCCAAAGTCGCTGACACCAATCTCGCCCTGTCTGATATAAACCAGTCCCACAGTCACTGACACCAATCTTGCCCTGTCTGATATAAACCAGAACCACAGTGAGTGACACGAATCTCCCCCAGTCTGATATTAACCAGCCGCAGTTACTGAAAATCAATCTCCCTCTGTCTGATATAAACCAATCCCACAAACACTGACAACAATCTCACCCAGTCTGATATAAATCAGCTTGACAGTCACTGAAGCAAATCTCCCCCAGTCTGATATAAACCAGCTCCACAGTCACTGAGACCAATCTCTCCTTATCTGCGATCAACCTGCTCTACAGTCCCTGACACTAATCTCACCCTGTCTGATATAAACCAGTCCCACAGTCACTGACACCAATCTTGCCCTGTCTGACATAAACCAGAACCACAGTAACTGACACCAATCTCACCAAGTCTGATATAAACCAACCCCAGGTACTGAAAACCAATCTTCCCTTGTCTGATATAAAGCAGTCTCACAGTCACTGACACCAAAATCGCCCTGTCTGATATAAACCAGCACCACAGTCCCTGACACCAATCTCCCCCTGTCTAATATAAACCAGCCCCACAGTCACTGACACTAATCTCCCCCTGTCTGATATAAACCAGACACACAGTCACTGACACTAATCTCCCCCTGTCTGATATAAACCAGGCACACAGTCACTGACACCAATCTCCCCCTGTCTGATATAAACCAGCCCCACAGACACTGACACCAATCTCCCCTGGTCTAATATAAACAAGCCCCACAGTCACTGACACCTATCTCGCCATGTCTGATATAAACCAGAACCATAGTCAGTGAAACCAATCTCTCCATGTCTGATATAAACCAGTCCCACAGTCACAGACAGCAGTCTCACCCTGTCTGATATAAACCAGTCCCACAATTCCTGACACCGATCTGCCCCTGTCTGATATAAACAAGCCCCACAGTCATTGACACCAATCTCCCCCGGTCTGATATAAACCAGCCCCACAGTCAGTGACACCAATCACCACCTGTCTGATATGAACCAGTCCCACAGTTCCTGACACCACTCTCTCCCTGTCAGATATAAACCAGCTCCAAAGTCACTGACACCAAACTCCCCCGGTCTGATATAAACCAGCCCCACAGTCACTGACACCAATCTCACCCTGTCTGATATAAACCAGCCCCACAGTCACTGGCACCAATCTCCCCCTGTCAGATATAAACCAGCACCACAGTCACTGACACCAATCTCCCCTTTTCTGATATTATCCAGACTCACAGTCACTGACACTAATCTCCCTCTGTCTAATATAAACCACACCCATACTCACTGACACCAATCATCCCTTCTCTGATAAAATCCAGACCAACAGTCACTGACAGCAATCCCCCCCTGTCTGATATCAACCAGCTCCACAGTCACTGACACCAATCTTCCCTTGTCTGATATATTCCAGACCCACAGTCACTGCCACCAATCTCCCCCTGTCTGATATAAACCAGCCCCACAGACACTGACACCAATCTCCCCCTGTCTGATATAAACCAGCCCCACAGTCACTAACGCCAATCTCCCCCTGTCTGATATAAACCAGTCCCACAGTTAGTGACACCAATCTCCCCTTGTCTGATATAAACCAGCCCCACCGTCACTGACGCCAATCTTCCCCTGTCTGATATAAACCAGTCTGACAGCCACTGACGCTAATCTCCCCCTGTCTGATATAAACCAGCCCCAGTCACTGACACCAATCTCCCCCTGTCTGATATAAACCAGTCTGACAGTCACTGACACCAATCTCTCCCTGTCTGATATAAACCAGCCCCACAGTCACTGACGCCAATCTCCCCCTGTCTGATATAAACCAGTCCCACAATTAGTGACACCAATCTCCCCTTGTCTGATATAAACCAGCCCCACAGTCACTGACGCCAATCTCCCCCTGTCTGATATAAACCAGTCCCACAGTTAGTGACACCAATCTCCCCTTGTCTGATATAAACCAGCCCCACCGTCACTGACGCCAATCTTCACCTGTCTGATATAAACCAGTCTGACAGCCACTGACGCTAATCTCCCCCTGTCTGATATAAACCAGCCCCAGTCACTGACACCAATCTCCCCCTGTCTGATATAAACCAGTCTGACAGTCACTGACACCAATCTCTCCCTGTCTGATATAAACCAGCCCCACAGTCACTGACGCCAATCTCCCCCTGTCTGATATAAACCAGTCCCACAGTCACTGACGCCAATCTCCCCCTGTCTGATATAAACCAGTCCCACAGTTAGTGACACCAATCTCCCCTTGTCTGATATAAACCAGCCCCACCGTCACTGACGCCAATCTCCCCCTGTCTGATATAAACCAGTCCCACAGTTAGTGACACCAATCTCCCCCTGTCTGATATAAACCAGCCCCACAATCACTGACGCTAATCTCCCCCTGTCGGATTTAAACCAGTCTCACAGTCACTGACACCAATCTCCACTTGCTTGATATAAACCAGCCCAAGTTTCTGAAAGCCAATCTCCCTCTGTCTGATGTAAATCAGGCCCACTGTAATTGACACCAATCTCCCCCTATCGGATATAAACCAACCTCACAGTCACTTACACCAATCACCACCTGTCTGATATAAACCAGTCCCACATTCAATGACACCAATATCCCCCTGTCTGATATAAACCAAGACCACAGTCACTGACACCAATCTCCCCCTGTCAGACATAAACCAGCTCTACAGTCACTGACGCAAATCTTCCCCTGTCTGATATAAACCAACTCCACAGTCACTGACACCAATCTCCCCTTGTCTGATATAATGCAGACCCACAGTCACTGACACCAATCCCACCGAGTCTGATATAAACCAGCACCACAGTCACTGACAAGAATCTCCCCCTGTCTGACGTAAAACAGCTCTACAGTCACTGACGCCAATCTCCCCCTGTCTGATATAAACCAGTTCCACAGTCACTGAGACAAATCTCCCTCTGTCTGATATAAACCAGCCCCACAGTCACTGACACCAAGCTCCCCTTGTCTGATATATTCCAGACCCACAGTCACTGACAACAATCTCCCCCTGTCAGATTTTAACCAGCTCGACATCACTGACGCCAATCTCCACCTGTCTGATATAAACCAGTCCCACAGTTCCTGACACCAATCTTTCCTGTCTGATATAAACCAGAACCACAGTCATTGACTCCAATCTCCCCCTGTCGGACATAAACCAGCCCCACAGTCACTGACACCAATCTCCCCCTGTCTGATATAAACCAGTCTGACAGTCACTGACACCAATCTTCCCCTGTCTAATATAAACCAGCCCGACAGTCCCTGACACTAATCTCCCCCTGTCTGATATAAACCAGAACAACAGTCAGTGACACCAAACTCCCCCAGTCTGATATATTCCAGACCCACAGTCACTGACACCAATATCCTCCTGTCAGATATAAACCAGCCCCACAGACACTGACACCAATCTCCCCCTGTCTGATATAAACCAGCCCCACAGTCACTAACGCCAATCTCCCCCTGTCTGATATAAACCAGTCCCACAGTTAGTGACACCAATCTCCCCTTGTCTGATATAAACCAGCCCCACCGTCACTGACGCCAATCTTCCCCTGTCTGATATAAACCAGTCTGACAGCCACTGACGCTAATCTCCCCCTGTCTGATATAAACCAGCCCCAGTCACTGACACCAATCTCCCCCTGTCTGATATAAACCAGTCTGACAGTCACTGACACCAATCTCTCCCTGTCTGATATAAACCAGCCCCACAGTCACTGACGCCAATCTCCCCCTGTCTGATATAAACCAGTCCCACAGTTAGTGACACCAATCTACCCTTGTCTGATATAAACCAGCCCCACCGTCACCTACGCCAATCTCCCCCTGTCTGATATAAACCAGTCCCACAGTTAGTGACACCAATCTCCCCCTGTCTGATATAAACCAGCCCCACAATCACTGACGCTAATCTCCCCCTGTCGGATTTAAACCAGTCCCACAGTCACTGATACCAATCTCCACTTCCTTGATATAAACCAGCCCAAGTTTCTGATAGCCAATCTCACACTGTCTGATGTAAATCAGGCCCACTGTAATTGACACCAATCTACCCCTATCGGATATAAACCAGCCCCACAGTCACTGACACCAATCTCCCCCTGTCTGATATAAAGCAGACCCACAGTCCCTGACACCAGTCTCCCCCTGTCTGATAGAAACCAACTCCACAGTCACTGACACCAATCTCCCCCTGTCGGGTGGAAACCTGTCCCACCGTCACTGACACCAATCTCACCATGTCTGATGTCACCCAGTCCCACAGTCACTGACACCAATCTCCCCTTGTCTGATATATTCCAGACCCACAGTCACTGACACCATTCTCCCCCTGTCTGATATAATCCAGCCCCACAGACACTGACCGCAATCTCCTCCTGTCTGATATAAGCCATACCCACAGGTACTGACACCAATCTCCCCTGGTCTCATATAAACAAGTCCTAAGTCACTGACACTTATCTCGCCATGTCGGATATCAACCAGGACCATAGTCAGTGAAACCAATATCCCACTGTCTGATATAAACCAGACCCACAGTCACTGACACCAGTCTCACCCTGTCTGATATAAACCAGTCCCACAGTTCCTGACACCAATCTGCCCCTGTCTGATATAAACCAGACCCACAGTCACTGACACCAATCTCCCTCTGTCTGATATAAACCAGCCCCACAAACACTGTCACCAATCTCCTCCTGTCTGATATAAACCATACCCACAGACACTGACACCAATCTCCCCTGGTCTAATATAAACAAGCCCCAAGTCACTGACACTTATCTCGCCATGTCTGATATAAACCAGAACCATAGTCAGTGAAACCAAAATCCCCCGTCTGATATAAACCAGTTCCACAGTCACTGACCCCAATCTGCCCCTGTCTGATATAAACAAGCCCCACAGTCACTGACACCAATCTCCCCCTGTCTGATATAAACCAGTCCCACAGTCAGTGACATCAAACTTGCCCTGTCTGATATAAACCAGAACGACAGTCAGTGACACCAATCTCCCCCAGTCTGATATAAACCAGCCCCAGTTACTGAAAACCAAACTCCCTCTGTCTGATATAAACCAGCACCACAGTCACTGACAACAATCTCCCCCCGTCTGATATAAACCACACCCACAGTCACTGACACCAATATCACCCAGTCTGATAGAAACCAGCACAACAGTCACTGACACAAATCTCCCTCTGTCGGATATAAACTAGCCCCACAGTCTCAGAAACCAATCACCACCTGTCTGATGTAAACCAGCCCAACAGTCATTGACACCAATCTCCCCCTGTCGGACATAAACCAGCCCCACAGTCCCTGACACCAATCACCATGTGTCTGAAAAAACCAGTCCCACAGTTCCTGACCCACTCTCTCCCTGTCTGATATAAACCAGCTCCAAAATCACTGACACAAAACTCCCCTGTCTGATATAAACCAGCGCCACAGTCACTGATACAAATCTCCCTCTGTCTGATATAAACCAGCCCCACAGTCACTGACAATAATATCCTCCTGTCTGATATAAACCAGCTGCACAGTCACTGACACAAATGTCCCCCTGTCAGATATAAACCAGCTCTACATCACTGATACCAATCTCCCCCTGTCTAATATAAACCAGCCCCGCAGTCACTGACACCACTCTCTCCCTGTCTGATATAATCCAGCCCCACAGTCACTGCCAAACTTCTCCCCCTGTCTGATATAAACCAGCCCCAATGTTAGTGACACTAATCTCCCCTTGTCAGATATTATCCAGACCCACAGTCACTGACAACAATCTCCCTCTGTCTAATATAAACCAGCCCCACAGTCACTGACACCAATCTCCCCCTATCTGATATAAATCAGCCCCACAGTCACTGACACCCATCTCCCCTGTCTGATCTTAACCAGCTCTACAGTCCCTGACACCATTCTCCCCCTATCTAATATAAACCAGCTCTACAGTCACTGACACCAATCTCCCCCTGTCTGACATCAACCAGATCTATAGTCACTGACGCCAATCTCCCCCTGTCTGATATAAACCAGTCCCAAAGTCACTGACGCCAATCTTACCCTGTCTGATATAACCCAGATCCTCAGTCACTGAGACCAATTCCCCGTCCGTCTGAGATAAACCAGGCCCACAGTCACTGACAGCAATCTCCCCCTGTGTGATATAAACCCGTCCCACAGTCACTGACACTAATCTTGCCCTGTCTGATATAAACCAGCCCCACAGTCACTGACACCAATCTCCCCCAGTCTGATATAAACCAGCCCCAGTTACTGAAAACCAATCTCCCTCTGTCTGATATAATCCAGACCCAGATATTGACAACAGTCTCACCCAGTCTGATATAAACCAGCACCACAGTCACTGACAACATTCTACCCGTCTGATATAAACCACACCCACAGTCCGTGACACCAATCTCACCCAGTCTGATATAAACCAGCACCACAGTCACTGCCAAGAATCTGCCCCTGTCTGACGTAAAACAGCTCTACAGTCACTGACGCCAATCTCCCCCTGTCTGATATAAACCAGTTCCACAGTCACTGAGACAAATCTCCCTCTGTCTGATATAAACCAACCCCACAGTCACTGACACCAAGCTCCCCTTTGTCTGATATATTCCAGACCCACAGTCACTGACACAAATCTCCCCCTGTCTAATATAAACCAGCCCCACAGTCAATGACTACAATCTCCCCCGTCAGATTTTAACCAGCTCTACATCACTGACGCCAATCTCCACCTGTCTGATATAAACCAGTCCCACAGTCACTGACACCAATCTCCACCTGTCTGATATAAACCAGTCCCACAGTTCCTGACACCAATGTTGCCCTGTCTGATATAAACCAGAACCACAGTCATTGACACCAATCTCCCCCTGTCGGACATAAACCAGCCCCACAGTCACTGACACCAATTACCACATGTCTGATATAAACCAGTCCCACAGTTCCTAACACCACTCTCTCCCTGTCTGATTTTAACCAGCTCCATAGTCACTGACACCAATCTCTCATTGTCTGATATAAACCAGTCCCACAGTCATTAACACCAATCTCCCCCTGTCGGACATAAACCAGCCCCACAGTCCCTGACACCGAACGCGCCCTGTCTGATATAAACCAGCCCCACAGTCACTGACACCAATCTCCCCCAGTCTGATATAAACCAGCTCCACAGTCACTGAGACCAATCTCTCCTTGTCTGATATAAACCTGCTCTACAGTCCCTTACACCAATCGCAGCCTGTCTGATAGAAAGACGACCCACAAACCCTGACACCAATCTCCCCCTGTCGAATATTAACCAGAACCACAGTCACTGACACCAATCTCCCCCTGTCGGACATAAACCAGCCCTACAGTCACTGACACCAATCTCCCCCTGTCTGATGTAAACCAGACACACAGTCATTGACACCAATCTCCCCCTGTCGGACATAAACCAGCCTTACAGTCACTGACACCAATCTTGCCCTGTCTGATATAAACCAGCCCCACAGTCAATGACTACAATCTCCCCCTGTCAGATTTTAACCAGCTCTACATCACTGACGCCAATCTCCACCTGTCTGATATAAACCAGCCCCACAGTCACTGACACCAATATCCTCCTGTCAGATATAAACCAGCACCACAGACACTGACACAAATCTCCCCCTGTCTGAGAAAAGCCATACCCAAAGCCACTGACACCAATCTCCCCTTGTCTGATATTAACCAGAACCATAGTCAGTGAAACCAATCTCCACCTGTCTGATATAAACCAGTCCCACATTCACTGACACCAGTCTCACCCTGTCTGATATAAACCAGTCCCACAGTTCCTCACACCAATCTCCCCCTGTCTGATATAAACCAGCCCCACAGTCACTGACACCAATCTCCCCCTGTCTGATATAAACCAGTCCCACAGTCACTGACACCAATCTCCCCCTGTCTGATATAAACAAGCCCCACAGTCACTGACACCAATCTCCCCAGTCGGATATAACCAGCCCCAGTTACTGAAAACCAATCTCCCTCTGTCTGATATGGAGTTCAATGTAGCTAAGTGTGAGGTGATTCACTTTGGTAAGTGTAACAAAAAGATGGGGTACTGGGCTAATGGTCGGATACTTAGTAGTGTGGAAGAGCACAGGGATCTTGGTGTCCATGTACACAGATCTCTGAAAGTTGCCACCCAGGTAAATAGTGCAGTGAAGAAGGCATATGGCGTATTGGCTTTTATTGGTCGAGGAATTGAGTTCTGGAGTCCTGAGGTCATGCTGCAGTTGTATAAGACTCTGGTGCGGCCGCATCTGGAATATTGTGTGCAGTTTTGGTCGCCATACTATAGGAAGGATGTGGAGGCACTGGAACGGGTGCAGAGGAGTGTTTACCAGGATGTTGCCTGGTATGGTAGGAAGATCCTGTGAGGAAAGGCTGAGGCACTTGGGGCTGTTTTCATTGGAGAAAAGAAGGTTTAGGGGTGACTTGATAGAGGTGTACAAGATGATTAGGGGGTTAGATAGGGTTGACAGTGAGAACCTTTTTCCACGTATGGAGTCAGCCATTACAAGGGGGCATAGCTTTAAATTAAGGGGGGATAGATATAGGACTGATGTTAGGGGTAGGTTCTTCACTCAACGAGTCGTAAGTTCGTGGAATGCCCTGCCAGTAGCAGTGGTGGACTCTCCCTCTTTATGGGTATTTAAGCGTGCATTGGATAGGTATATGGTGGATATTGGGCTAGTGTAGGTTAGGTGGGCTTTGATCGGCACAACATCGAGGACCAAAGGGCCTGTACTGCGCTGTATTCTTCTATGTTCTATGTTCTTGATATAAACCAGACCCATAGTCATTAACAACAATCTCACCCAGTCTGATATAAACCAGCACCACAGTCACTGACAACAATCTCCCGCTGTCTGACATAAAACAGCTCTACAGTCACCGACGCCAATCTCCCCCTGTCTGATATAAACCAGACCCACAGTCACTGACACAAATCTCCCCCTGTCTGATATAAACCAGACCCACAGTCACTGACACCAATCACCACCTGTCTGATATAAAACAGTCCCACAGTTCCTGACTCCACTCTCTCCCTGTCTGATATAAACCAGCTCCAAAGTCACAGACACAAATCTCCCTCTGTCTGATATAAACTAGCCCCACAGTCACTGACACCAATATCCTCCTGTCTGATATAAACCAGCACCACAGTCACTGACACCAAGCTCCCCGTGTCTGATATAATCCAGACCCACAGTCACTGACACAAATCTCCCCCTGTCTGATATAAACCAGACCCACAGTCACTGACACCAATCACCACCTGTCTGATATAAAACAGTCCCACAGTTCCTCACTCCACTCTCTCCCTGTCTGATATAAACCAGCTCCAAAGTCACTGTCACCAAACTCCCCCTGTCTGATATAAACCAGTCCCACAGTCACTGACACCAATCTCACCCTGTCTGATATAAACCAGCCCGACAGTCACTGACACTAATCTCCCCCTGTCTGATATAAACCACCTCAACAGTCCCTGACACCAATCTCACCCACTCTGATATAAAGCAGACCCAAAGTCACTGACACCAATCTCGCCCTTTCTGATAAGAACCAGAACCACAGTCCCTGACACCAATCTCCCCTTGTCTGATATAATCCCGACCCACAGTCACTGACACCAATCTCCACATGTCTGAGATAGACCAGCCCCACAGTCAGTGCCACCAATCTCCCCTTGTCTGATATAATCCAGACCCACAGTAACTGATACCAATCTCCCTCTGTCTAATATAAACCAGCCCCACAGTCACTGACACCATTCTCCCCCAGTCTGATATAAACCAGTCCCACTGTCACTGATAACAATCTTGCCCTGTCTGATATAAACCAGACCCACAGTCAGTGACACCAATCTCCCTGTCTAATATAAAGCAGCACCACAGTCACTGACATCAATCTCCTCCTGTCTGATATAAACCAGCCCCACAGCCCCTGACACCAACCTCCCCTTGTCTGATATAAACCAGGCCCACAGTCACTGACACCAATCTCCCGCTATCTAATATAAACCAGCCCCACAGTCACTGACACCAATCTCTCCCTGTATGATATAAACCAGCTCCACAGTCACTGACACCATTCTCCCCCTGTCTGATATAAACCAGTCCCACAGTCACTGATACCAATCTTGCCCTGTCTGATATAAACCAGACCCACAGTCAGTGACACCAGTCACCCTCTGTCTAATATAAACCAGCCCCACAGTCACTGACACCAATCACCACCTGTCTGATATAAACCAGCCCCAGTTACTGAAAACCAATCTCACTCTGCCTGATATAAACCAGACCGACAGTCATTGACAACAATCTCCCTCTGTCTGATATAAACCAGAACCACAGTCACTGACAACAATCTCACCCAGTCTGATATAAACCAGCTTCACAGTCACTGAAGCAAATCTCCCCTTGTCTGATATAAACCTGCTCTACAGTCCCTGACACCAATCTCCCCCTGTCTGATATAAAGCCAACCCACAGACCTGGCATGGGAGATACCATGATCACCAAGGTGGTTCTCCCAGGACGAGGTTAGGATCAAGTATCTGTTCTTATCAGAACAGGTTGCGAGTCATCAGAGCTGGTGAGGAGATCATCGCTGGATCATAATTGGATGTTGGAGAATCGTTTGGTTGTGCTGACCTGCTCTTGGTGGATCTTCATGCTGGCTTCGGCCTAACACCAATTCAGGGACCAGCGAACCTCAGAGCTATGGCCTCAACAGCTGCCCGCAGCACTGGGCAGGGGGTTCGGGACACAGTCAGGGTGACTGTGAAAAAGATTGAGGATCGTACACCACTCGACCGCACCCTGTTTATCAAGAAGGTGTTGTTGGGATGCTGTGGGTTTGCTGCTGCGGACGTGTACTGCCTGCAGGATTTCCCTGGGGCAGGCTACTTCGATGTGACCTTCAGAAGCGTGAAGCAGTGTGAACAGCTCCTGAAGGTCTTCAAGGAGAAGAAAGGGAAGCTGCTGTTTTCCATCTTGTCAGCGACCCCATTGTGTGTGCTTCCTGCAAAGAGGAATCGGGTTGTAACAATCCATATGTACAACCCTTACGTTCCAGCGGCTGATGTCTTGAGCTTCCTGGGAAGGTACGTCCAAGTTGAGGGAGAAGTCACTGATGTGATCGACCCCTTTGGGATCTGGACCAGTAAGCGGCAGGTCAGGTTAACTCTGAGGGCCGATGACAGTGGGAACATCCTCCACCCACCCTCGAGCTTCGCAATTGGAGGGAGCAGAAGCTACCTGACATATGCAGGGCAGCCAAAAGTATGCCAAACCTGCGGAAAGTCAGGACACGTGGCGGCGGATTGCAAAGTGACCATCTGCAGGAACTGCAAACAGGAGGGTCACTTGACTAAGGACTGTCAGGAAGAAAAGAGCTGCAACCTGTGCGGAGAGGCGGGCCACATGTACAAGGCCTGCCCAAGAGGGGGGGGGGGCACTTACGCACAGATGGCTGGAGGTGGCAATGTGAGCCGTGGACCCCCAAAGACCAGTAAGGTCCACCCGGACAGCAGGGAAACGGAGTCTGGTGGCACCCAGAAAGAAGAACAGGCTGGAGTGGAGGAGGCGGCAGCCAGTGGAGAGACACAGCAGCTGATGCTAGCTCTAGCTGGGCAGATGGAAGAAATGGAGGAGGAGGTAATCAAGCAGGCAGAGGAGTGGATACATGTTAAAAACAGGAAGAGGAAATCTTTCCAGGCTCCCAATGCCCCCCAGCAAAAGGGGAAAAGACAGCTGCACGAGGGAGGGACGGCCAGCTCTTCGGAGGGGGAAGATGGACGCAAAGAAGGCCATCACCACCAGAAGAAGAGACAGAGCGCCGTCGGTAAAGAGGAGGGCATTTCCTCCCAACCAGGAAACAACGGACCCCCCCGAAGTCCACCCTCCACCCAGTGAGAACCAGGGAGTGCCCACTGCCCCACAACTACAGGCAACCGAGAGCTGTGATCCTCTGACAGTCCCATTGTCAGACACAGAACTGGACAGTGAGGACCCTTGCCTTGGCTCAATGACACCAAAGCGGGTAAATGACCCCAGTGAGGAGCTGGATAGCTACCTCAGCCCAGCAAAGGTCCAGCAGTTCGTGCTTACCATGGGGATGTAGACAAGCTACCCCAGAGACAGGACAGTCATATGGACAATGGGAACCCCATAAACTGGGGGTTAAAGAAGTTTCATTTGCTTTCATATAACAGGGCACCCACTCAGGAGTTGGGTTCCGCTGAACTCACAGCCAAATACCAAGAGACTGGATAGTTAATAAAGGTAACTGTTAATAGGATAACTGTGAATTCGATTAATTCAATTTGTTCTTTGTAATGTTAAGACATGCAATGTATATAACTATGACCGACATGGAAAAATTGTACAAGTACCAAAGATTTATTTACATGAATAAAGTATATTTTGAAATAAACAAAATAGGGAGCTTGTAATGCTCTATAAGTGTGTGTATGTTTGTGTGTAAAATAACATAAGACATTTTTCTGCATTGTTTAGTTTCAAGTGTCTCTAGACATGGTATTCAATCTCAAAAAATAGACCAACTGTGAAATTCACAACTGACTGTGGGAAAATCTCTCAGCAGGTGAACTGTTATGATTTCTTGAAAAAGTCTAACTTTATACTTCCTTGCAAACGTACAACATGAATAGAATTGGGCTTTTGTTTATAAGTCTTATTGAGATTTCTCGATTAATTTTTAAAATAATGTAAAACACAGGTACTAAGTGATCCGAGGACAGTGTTTTTCGAGCAGTTAGACTGTGCTCTTTTCTCAGTGTTAGACTGCAGTGATGGCCTTTGGGAAGATATGTCCTCTTCCTGTCGGACGTGGGAGATTAAGGATCGTTTCCATGGTACTGGGAATGATGTTTCTAGGAAAGTACAAAGTTAAAAATCACACAACACCAGGCTATAGTCCAACAGGTTTGATTGGAAGCACACTAGCTTTCGGAGCGTCGCTCCTTCATCAGGTGATAGTGGAGGGCTCAATCCTAATATACAAATTTTCAATTTTTCAATGTATAATTTCAGTTACCTCACACTGTAAATGTTTGCTATAAATTCTGTGTTAGGATTGAGCCCTCCACTATCACCGGATGAAGGAGCGACGCTCTGAAAGCTAGTGTGCTTCCAATCAAACCTGTTGGACTATAACCTGGTGTTGTGTGATTTTTAACTTTGTACACCCCAGTCCAACACAGCCATCTCCAAATCTAGGAAAGTATGTTTAGTTTCAAGTCCTATCAGATTGCCTTTGTAGATTGGAGCGACCGTTAGAGGCAATGAGGAATTTACAGGAGATACAGGGTGTGATGGATGGCAGTTGCAGGGAGGGAGATAAACCAAAGATGCAGTCAGCGAGATGGGGGACCTCCAGGAAAGGTAGGAGAGAGGGAGGCAGGTCATACAGGGCCCTCCAGTAGAAATCCCCATCTCAAACAAGTATACTGGTTTATACAGTACATGAATGTGAGAGAGAGTGTGTACACGAATGCAAGAGAGTGTGAATGCAAAACAGAAAGTGTATGCAAACACAAGTGAGGCAGAGTTTACACAAATGCTATAGAAAGTGTGTGTAAACACGAGAGAGAGCGTATAGGCAAATGCAAGAGTGAGAGTCTGTGCGAACACCAGCTGGAGACAGTTTATATGAACACGAGAGAGAGTTTATGCAAACACGAGAGACAAGAGAGAGATTATGCGAAAGCGAGAGAAAGTGCAAACATGAGAGAAAGTGTGTGTGTGTGAGAGAGAGTATGTGTGCAAGTTAAGAGTGCGTGCATGTGTGAGACAGTATGTGCATGTGCGAGAGAGTATGCATGAAAGTAAAAGTGTGCACAAGCAAAAGTGGGAGTGCATGTGCATCAGAGAGTTTGTGTGTGGGTGCGCACAAGGGAGTGGGCCTTTGAGACAGAATGTGCGCGCAAGAGAGAGATCATACTACACAGAGAGTGTGTGCCTGAATGAGAGAGAGACTGTGTGCAGGTGAGAGTGAGAGAGTGTTTGTGAGCGAGAGAATGCATGCGAGGAAAAGAGAGTGCATGCTTGTGAGAGACTGTGTGTGAGAAAGAATGTGAGCGAGAGAGAGAGTGCATGCGAGAGGGCGAGTGTGCATGTGAGAAAAAGAGAGTGTGCATGAGAAAGAGAGTGTGTACAAGAGACAGCATGTGCATGAGAGAGTGTGTGTGCTTGCAAGAGAGCTTGTCCCTGTGCAAAAGAGAGACAGAGTGCATACATGAATGAGTGGTGTGCAGGCAGGAGAGATAGAACGTGCATGCGAGAGTGGTTGTAAGAGAGAGACATTGCATGCGAGAGAGAGGAAGTGCATGCAAGACTGTGTGGGAGCAAGAGAGAACGTGCCCATGTGCAAGAGGGAGAGAATGTGTGAGCATGCAAGACCAGAGTGTGTGCACGAGAGAGAGTGTGCATGTGAGAGCGTGTGTGCAAGAGAGAGACTGTCTACATGCCTGAGAGAGACTGTGTGTGCATGCATGAGTGCGAGAGCATGTTTGTGAGTGTGTGTTAGTGTGTGTAAAAGAAGGAGTTTTGGAGAGTGTGTGAAAGAGTGTAAATGTGTGCGTGAGTGTGAGTATGTGAAAGGGAAGTTTGGGAGAGTTTGTATGTGATAGAGTGAGTGTATTTATGTGAGTGACAGGGTGAGTGTGTGAGAAGGTGTGTGTGAGAATATAAGAAAGTGTGTGAGAGAGACAGTGAGTGAGAGGGTGTGTGCATGCATGTGATCGTGGTAGTGTGTGAAAGTGAGTGGGCATTTGTAAGAGTGAGAGCCTTGGATTGTGAGTCAATGTGTAAATGTGTGCACGTCAATGTGGATGTTTGCATGCACGTGTGTGAGAGTGAGTGTCTGTGAATGTGGCATGCGTGTGTGTGTGTGTGTATGCATGTGTGAGAGCGCGAGTGAATGAGAGTGAGGAACGGTGTGTGGTGTGTGAATCATACCTGGGACAGGTACATAAAAACATGGTTTACACACAGTCACATTGAGGAGTGACAGCATTGACACTGAAACTGTACACTCAGATGGACAAACACACACACACACACAGAGGCATGGTCTCATTCCCTGTCTCTCTCACACACACATTCACACACAGGTATGGTCTCTCTCTCTGTCTCTCACACACACATTCACACACAGGTATGGTCTCTCTTTCTGTCTCTCTCTCTCTCTCACACACACACACACAGAGGCATGGTCTCTTCCCTGTCTCTCTCTCACACACTCACACAGAGACACTTTTGTGATTATACTTGAGCTCAGACCCTCACTGACTCTCCCTCCTGACAAAACCTGTGTACAGTCCCTATGAAATTCCCAGTCCTATACTGGGGTTGAGTTTGGGGGTGAGGGTGAGGAGACAGAGAGGGGGTATTGTGGGTGTTGAGGGGAAAGCATGTGATCAAGGTTTTACATTTCCAAACTCTGCCGATATATTTGAGAAGGGGAAAGGAAATGAGAGATTGAAAGTCAAGTTAGAAATGGCTGCATTAGAGCAGGGCAGGGTGAGACAGACAGAGACAGAGAGACACAGGGACAAAGTGAGAGGGAGAGAGAGATGGAGAGTCATACAGATAGGGACAGAGACAGAGAGTTTGTGTCTGGGAACTGCATGTAGAGCAGGAAGGTCCCAAGAGATCCTCAGCAAATATCTCCCTCTTGTCCCAGCCCTGTGTGGGTCAGGATGCCTACAGTCAGGCTCTTAGACTCTAGTGTGAGACCAATGTTTAATATTTTCAAACTGCACTGTCATAATTAACAAGGCTTAGAAAAGAGTTTAACAAACTAGGAATGGGAAGGCTTTGCTGCCCTCGAATTAAGACCTCAGTGGGCAGCAAGATCCAATAAGGCTCCTGTCCTGGGGATGACCATCTCAATCACACAGAGGCCTCCCCAGGGAGCAGACTGACAGACGGTGAAATGTGTCAGAGATACAGGGGAGGAGGCCTCAAACCCCTCACCGAGAATAAATGTGGACAAGAAATTGTCAGATTCATTCTCAAACCCTGTTTTCTCTCTCTCTCTCTCTCTCTATTAAGTGTGAGTAGCTCGCCCTGTCTGGGGGATTGAGTGAGTGATTAATAATGTTTCCAGCCTCTGTGTAATTGCTGTCTCTTGCTTTGTTTGTATTTTGATGTTACTGTGATGTTATGCAGCGTGATGGGGATGGGGACAGATGGTACTTTTTAACCTGGAATCTTGCTGTGTAATTTGGCACCAAAGTGCTCTCGCTCTCCCCTTTCAACTCATCTTTTCTCTCTTTTATCCCAAGGAAATTTTGTTGGGAAAGCTGCAAAGTGAAAATCCAAAATGACTGGGGTCGGGAAAGCCTTGGATAAGAACAACTTCCAGAGGGAGAGCACAGGCCTGAGGCCTGTTCACCAGGCTGCACCCCGTGGGGCCCAGGTCTCTTTAGTATCCCGAGGTTTAACCTCCTGGTTTGTTTGGGCCTCTGGTTAATTGGATCCTGTCGGATTGGGGCCTTGTCATTTTTAAAACGGGTTTGAAGCCTGAGGTTAAAGTAACTGGGGCCTTGGGATTGTGACACAAACAGGTAACCCCCAGGATATGGGAGGCAGGACTCCCCAAGGAGTGAATTAAAACCTTAAATGAGAAACTCTCTCCGAAGACCGGTTCTAATGACAGAGTAATGTGGAACCTGTATCGGCCAGAGGGATAAAATGTGAGAATCACAGAAATAAGACACAGGCTGGCAATTTCAATTCAATTCACTGAGTCTCGAGGAGGGGGTCTCTCTTTCTCTCCAGTTTTCTTTTGTCGAGTTTTCAAACAACTAAAACCATCCCACACACAACGAGGTGAGCAGTTGTTATTTTAAGTGGAGGGGATATAATGATTACAATGTACAGTATTAAAACTGAAAGAGGCAGAGAGAGATCAGAGATGGAGAGAGTGAGGGGGAACAGAGTGAGAAAGGGGGAAACATTTGGAATTTGTCAAACAGTAGGATTGGGCCCTCTCTGTCATCTGGAGACAGAATCAAACCCTTAACCAGTGTCAGTGACACACGATCTGTCTGTAGTCACACTGCTGCTTGTGGGATCTTGCTGTGCATGGTTATTCATGTTTCTAACCTCTGGTCAACTGTTCGATGGTGATTTCTTTGTGTTTGGATGTTGCTGTGATGTTATGCAATGCCTTAATGATGCAATAATTAAACTGAACCAGCATCACAGGGTAAAGGGAGAGATTGTGGAAGGCAGAGAGTGTTGGGATCTTGCTGTGCTTTTGGTGCCACTGTTTATATTTCTCTCTCAGACTGTTCCCCACCCGAGGAGGAGGAGGAGATTAGACCCAGGAGCTGACACTCGGGACGGTGCAGAGACAGAGAATCAAATCCAATCTCCTGTGAAGAATCGTCAGACAAGAGCTGGACCCAGAGAGAGAGAACAATCAGAAACTGTCCTGTCTCCTCATTTAAACTCACACACGGGCAAAACAATTGTGGGGTTCAGGCTGTCTCTGACAGTTTTATTGCAGGGAGCAAGTTCTGGGCTGGGGGAGACAAAGGGATGAAAAAGATGGAGAGGGAGTTGCTGCACAGTCTGATCCCACAGAGCTCCTTTTTGTTGCTCATACTTGGGTACCTGTTCTTTTCATCAATAAATCTCCTGATCCCCATTGATTAGAATCCAATGTGAAACTCACTCATGTTTATCTATTATCCTAAATATAAACCACTTCAAACCCTTCGATTTGACTCCAGTCTGTGACTCACTCCTGAGTATCTGTTCTTCTATACATAAACACCCCACACCCCTCGATAGAATTCCAATCTGTAACTGACTTCCATTTACCTATGACTCTGTACATAAACCACCTCAAACCTTCAATCAGATTTCGATCTGTAATTCACTCCTGGGTATGTGTTATTCTGGATAAAAAATACCCTGAACCCCATCGATTGGATTCCAATGTGTAACTCACTCCCATGTGCCTGTGATTCTGGTTCTGAAACACCCTGAAAGGTACAAATGGGACAAGCATGGACCAGTTGGGCGAAAGGACCTGTTTCCGTGCTGTGTGACTCTATAATTTCTATCACCTCGATAACTCACTCCTGAATAACTGTTACTCTGTATAAAAACCACCTTGACCCCTTCAATTCGATTCCAGTCTGTAACACAGTCCTGGGGATCTGCCACTCTGTGTATAAACCAGCCGGATACATTCGATTAGATTCAAGTCTGTAACTCATTCCCTGGTAACTGTTACTCTGAATACGAAGTCTCCACCCCGAACCCCTCCATAAAATTCCTGTCCGTAACTCTCTTCAGAACTCCGTTACTCTAATTATAAATCCCCCTAAACTCTTCAATTGGATTCCTGCCTGGAGATCAATCCCTGGTACCTGTTACTCTGTACATAAAGTCTATCTCCTGAAGTCCTTGATTAGATTCCTGTGTGAAACTCTCTTCTGACTCTCTGTTATCCCATACCTAAATCTCCATGAACCCTATGATTAGATTCCAGTCTGCAACTCTCTTCTGGTTCTTTGTTATTTCATATGTAACTCGCCCTGAACTCCTCAATTAGATTCCTGTGGGGCAGGTCATGCCTCACAAACCTTATCGAGTTCTTTGAGGATGTGACTAGACAAGTTGATGAGGGCCGTGTGGTGCATGTGGTGTATCTGGACTTCAGCAAGGCACTTGATAAGGTTCTCCATGGTAGGCCCATTCAGAAGGTCAGGAGTAATGGGATACAGGGGAACTTATCTGTCTGGATACAGAATTGGCTGGCCAACAGAAGACAGCGAGTGATAGTAGAAGGAAAATATTCTGCCTGGAAGTCAGTGGTGAGTGGTATTCCACAGGGCTCTGTCCTTGGGCCTCTACTGTTTATAATTTTTATTAATGACTTGGATGAGGGGATTGAATGATGGGTCAGCAAGTTTGCAGATGACACAAAGGTTGGGGCTGTCATTGACAGTATAGAGGCTGCTGCAGGACATTGACAGGATGCAGAGATGGGCTGAGAGGTGGCAAATGTACTTCAACCTGGATAAATGCGAGGTAATGCATTTTGGAAGGTCGAATTTGAAAGCTGAGCACAGGATTAAGGATAGGATTCTTGGCAGTGTGGAGGAACAGAGGGATCTTGGGTGTGCAGGTACATAGATCCCTTAAAATGGCCACAAATGGACAGGGTTGTTAAGAAAGCATATGGTGTTTTGGCTTTCATTAACAGGGGGATTGAGTTTAAGAGCCATGAGATCTTGTTGCAGCTCTATAAAAATTTGATTGAACCGCAGTTGGAATACTGTGCCCAGTTCTGGTCGCCCTATTATAGGAAAGATGTGGATGCTTTGGAGAGGGTTCAAAGGAGGTTTACCAGGATGCTGCCTGGACTGGAGTGCTTATCTTATGAAGAGAGGTTGACTGAGCTCGGAATTATTTCATTGGAGAAAAGGAGGAGGAGAGGGTACCTAATTGAGGTATACAAAATAATGAGAGGCATTGATAGAGTCGATAGCCCAGGACCATTTGCTAGGGCAGAAATGACTAACACGAGGGGCAATTGTTTTAAGCTGGTTGGAGGAAAGTATAGAGGGGATGTCAGAGGTGGGTTCTTTATACAGGGTTGTGAGAGCATGGAATGCGTTGCCAACAGTAGTTGTAGAAGCAAGGTCATTGGGGACATTTAAGAGTCTATTGGAATGCATATGTTCACAGAAATGTGAGGGTGCATACATGAGGATCAGTGGTCGGCACAACATCGTGGGCTGAAGGGCATGTTCTGTGCTGTACTGTTCTATGTTCTATGTTCTACATGTCTGTCAGGTTCAGTTTCCTCCCACAGTGCACACAAGTTCAGTAGATTGACCATGCTAAATTACCCATCATATGCAGCGAGGTGTGTTAGCTATGGGAGACGCAGGGACAGGGTAGGAGTTGGGTTAGCCATGGGAAATGCAGGAAAGGGGGATGAGGTGGGTCTGGGTGCAATGCTCTGCAGAGGGTCAATGCGGACTTGATTGATCAATGTCCCATAAAATAACTAAAGTAAAGGTTAAATCAAACAAAGAAACAAAACAAAAAACAGAATGCTGGGGAAACTGAGCAGGTTTCGTAGCCTCTGTCGAGAGTTAGCATTTTGAGTCGACTCACCGTGCTTCAGATGTGGAAACATCTGGGAAATTGTGCAATGTGTGTTGGTGGATTGAGTTGAATATATGGAGAAATAGAGACATTGAAAAAATAAACAAAGGGACTGTGGATAATCAGCTGGTATGGAAATAAATTGGGAGATCATTTTCATTTTTCTTTCACTTTTTCCCATATTCCTGAGTATCATGCCCATGTAGGTATATATCCAAGTCCCTGTTTCAAGTGGGTTATGTCCCCTCTATCACCCCATCCTGAGTGTGGTCATCTTCTTTTCTTCATTAATGGGACATGGGTGTTGTTGGCTGGGCCAGCATTTATTTCACTTTCCGAGTTGCTTTTGAGAAGGTGCTGGGGAACTGCTTCTCTGAACCACTACACATCGATGTGCTGTAGACTGGCAGTGGTTCCGTCTGTCTGGTTACACTTCTTTGAGACCTTGTAGTGTTATAACTGAATGTCTGACTTGACCATTTCAAAGGCCATTTGAGAGACTACCACTGCTGACAGCCTGGAATCACATGCAGGCCAGACCATTGAAGAAATCAAATTTCCTTCCCTGAAGGAGACCAGTGAGCCAGATGTTCTTAGTTTTGGCACCCATCAATATTTCATTAGATTGTTAATTCCAAATATTTTATTGAATTCAAATTCCAGCGTCTGATGTGGCGGGATTGAAGTCCGGGTTTGAGTCATTACCTCGGAAAGGTATACCATTGGGAAATATTTGTGGAAATCTCCGAATTTACAGTCTAGAGAAAATACCACTAGACCATCACCTCCCCCAGCATCTCCACCATCAATAGCAGTGTTGCTATTACCGTGACTGACATACAGATAATTGTGCAGTTACATTGTCAACTATTTCCACGAGAGCAGAACTATTCATATTTCAGGGACGGCACAGAAATGTAACAGTTTATCAGCCAGGAATACAAACAGAGGAGATGTGGGCATTTTCAACACTGTGCCATATATATAAGTATTGACTTGCTCCTGACATTGGAAAGTCAGTGTAGTTTCTCTGGATGGTTTCCTTGGATTTGCGTTGTTAGCTGCTGCATTCATTCAGGGAGACCAGAGGGCCTGGTGTTCCTACTCTGTGCAAGGTATGAGGATATATTTTATAGTGTATCTGAGTCTGCTGAAACTGCATAGGGATGAGTTGAGCACTGCATTATCCTTTCTGAGATTTCCACAAATACTTCCCAATGGTATACCTTTCCCAGGTGCAAAGAGTGAATCCAGTTTATTTCAACAATGGGGAGGTCACAAAGCTGTGCAGTCTCACACCAGGGAGAGGACTATATTCAAAATGTCCATCAACCATTTTGATTCAGGATCTTGCTAGGCAGGAGTAGCGGACATATCCATTATGCCAGAGTCCCATCATCGCACATATTCACAAGGTGACAGTGGCCACCTCTGTCCAGTCAGGTGAATACATTGGTTCTATCTAAACAGAAGAAGCAACCAGAAAATCTTTTTCAGAAATATTAGAGAACATGGTTACTGGCAAAAGTGAGGAAATTAAGAAATTTAGAGTTAGTAAAGTTGAAGTACTGGAAAAACTCATTGTGTTGAAGGTTGGTAAGCTGCTGGAACAGGTCAGTGATGAATTTAGAGGGCTACAGAGATAGGGTTGGAGAATTGAGCTAGCTGGATATCTCTTCGGACCTGGTGCAGACACGATGGGCCTTCTTTCCTGCCTTTTCCGTAATTATATGAAAGAGATCAAATCTCTTTATGATGTGTAATGGATCCTGCAGGCTGGAAAACAGCTGTTGTGAACGCACATATTTACAACAGGACGGAGAGTGAAAACAGAAAACCAACTGGGTGATAGGTTTATGTCATTAGTGAGATAACTAAGAGCATTTTTTGTATTTAATCATAAATAGATCATTGGAGAACAATAATATGATTGAGTAGTGTCAACCAGATTCAGGACAGGAAAACTACCTTTGAAAAACCTACTGGAGTTTATGGACGATGTTGGTTGTGACATCGACAAGTGAGAACTAGTGTGAACGGTGTATTTGTATTTTCAGAAGAAGGTTCACACGGTTGCACACAGGTGAGAGAAGAAAGTTACAGTTCTCGGGTAAGGGGAAGGTATCCTGCATGGATTGAGAATTGGATGATAGAGAGAACACAGAGACTAGGGTCTTCCTTTGGACAGAAGGTCACAACTGATTGGGTATCACATGCATCAGTGCTTGGAGCATCGCTGTTTGTAACACAAAGAACTGATTTGAATGTGAACAACACATACAGTCCTTTTCATACTGGATTTATTTAAAGGTTAAAGTCTGCGAAGTGCTTTTGGCACAAAGGATCGGAATGTCCTTGGCCACAAGTCACGAATAGAATTCAAGCAGGGCATCCATTAATCAGAACAGGAAATGAAATGTCAGCCTTCATTACAAAATGAATCATGTGTAGGAGTTGTGGAATGCTGTTGAGGCAGTATTTGGGCTATTGTGGACAGACTTTCTGACCTTTATAAATCAATGATCAACTTGTCACAGAGGAAGTGCAAAGCTGTTTTATCAGATTAATCTCTGGGATGATGGTAATATAAAGTGAGTGTGAACGAAATGGATGTTTAGTTGGTAGCACGGTGAGAGCAGAAGAGTTGATTGTATTGAAACTTGAAGATTATGGACGAACACGCAATATGTCCAGAGAAAGAAATTGGTGCCATAAGAAATTACATTTTGCCCATGACACGTGCTTCTTGGTAGTTTATGTAACTCTGTGAAGCTCCTATGTTGGTTTGGAGAGAGCTTCAGGCTCTGAATGAACTTTCATTGCCTCAATGTGCAGTTGGTGTGTGACCCTGCACTGAAAGTCACATTGTTCACAAATCTGTCAGCAGTTGCAATGCCTAACTCCTCAAAATGTTAGACATTCCCAACAGCTTCTGACCTCCATAGAGAATACCGGTCTGCCTTCTCGGAGATGTCCTCTCTCCTCACCATCAACAAACCATATTAATGTATACATTGTGGACCATTAGCAATGGAGCCAGAAGGAACGACATGGAGCAGTCTATCCATGCAGGGTCTGTTTCATTCGCTTGTCATGTTTGTTTGTAGATAACATCCTCCTATTTCTGTACAAGGGGCTTGAGTGGCTGAATGGCCACCTCCTGATGTCATGGGATACGCTGAAGAACCTGACTGGGCAACCCGTGGTTCCTGTTTAGCAGCTCAATGTGTTTGACTGGACTCCTTACGTTCCTGTGTAATAGGCAGGAAGGATTGAATGGGCTATCCCTATTCTTATCCAATAGCATTGATGGGCGGAATGACCTCCTCGTATTCCTGTGAAGTTAGCTTGAGGTGCTGAACGAGCACCTCTCTTTACTCTGGTAACACACAGTGTCCAGCAATACTGTTACATGAATGTTACTGACACTTCAACAGCACAAGCCTGAATGCTGTCCGGGTATTCCTCCACATGGACACAGACTGCTTCAGGAGCTGAGGGGGGCACATTGTTCTGAACATTACATGATTTTCAGTCACAATCTCCACTTCTGAGATTCTGATGGGGGAAAGACACCGAGGCGCAAATGAGGATGCTTGTGCTGTGGATCTCTAGCAGAGATGTCCCCAGACTGAGGTGATATATGTCAAAAAACCACAAACATCTTGTTTGTGCTGAATCACTCCAACCTGTGGGGAGGTTACCCTTGATTTCCTTTAAATTCCATTTTCTTCAGGTTCCTTGATACATTCCTCAGGTAAACACTTCCTTGTTGTCAGAGCCAGTCACTATTACCTGTTTTTTATATATTTTGTTCATGTCAATAGGTCACGGTTGTATGTGTGCGGTGTGTTTCCCTCTCACATAGGGGTGTGACCATCGGGACTTCTCTATACCAGAGAGTTTGGGGAGATAGATCATTGAGATAGTGGTAAGACAGGGATGGATGGATGTTTGACACGGCAGGCACTCCAGGAGTTGGGACATAGAGCAGATCAGCCATGATCTTATTGAATGGAAAGGCAGGCAGTAGGGGCTGAATGACCTATCCTGCTTCTCATGTTCTTGAATTCTCTTATTGGAAAGTTCATCGTTGTTATTTTCCTGGCTGTCATGTGAAGGAATGCTGTAGTCAAAGAGACCAGAGGATTTTGTGAGCAATATCTGGGTAGGGTAAGGGGTCATTATTCACTGTGAATCTGGATCAACAACATGACAAATAAATGGAGAGGGGGGAACTTCTGTAAGGAGTGAGGAGGGAACTGTTTCACAGTAACACCAACTCATTTTTTCCCAAGAACGTTCTCCAATCCACAACAAATCATGTTTGACTGTATTCAGGGGCTGAATGGTCTCCTCGGATTCTGTGCACCAGGTAGTCGGAGCAAGTAGTCTCCAACTGCTCTTGTGTAGCAGATTGAGGGGCTGAATGGAATGGGGCGAAATAGGACTGAGGTACAGGAATGGGTCCCTGCCCCACCAAGCACTAAGTTTGTGGCTGATCATATTGTGGTCTCAGCTGCACGTTCCTATCTGCAGTTCATTATACTTGAATCACTTTCCTGTCAAATATTTAACTAACACACCTTTGAATAAATGCAAACACAGAGGTACCACAAACCTGTGGGGAGGAGAAATTCCCACTCAAATGGCCTTCTGAGAATTTCTCCTTATCCCTGTTCCTACCGAGGTAAGAGAGTCATTGCTTCTTTTTCTAGTCCCACTCCTCCAGACGTCACGACAAATTATCCGTGTAACTAAGTTTGTGATATGGTAAATGATATCTGTCTCAGACTGGGTCAGGATCAGTGTTAGGAACAAGTCAGACAGCTTTCTTAAATTTGTAAAAAATCTAAAACCAAAGCAAAGTTACTCGAAATACGATGGATACATAAATGATATAGAGTTTGATCATTGACAATACCTACATCAACATTTATTTTTCTGTAAATCTGAGACACAGAAATATGCACACAAAGACACACGAACGCACACACACGTCTGAAGGCAAAGGGGAAAATAAAGAAACTCTGCAGAATATTAATTCGAAAGAGCTTTGTCCAAATAACAGTTAATTTCATGACAATTGCAAAATTGAGATAGTTTCAATTGTTATTCTGCCTCTGAAGTGATTCTGCCTCACAGAAGCTGCTACCACTGGGGTTTCTCCTGGAACAGTTGGATTTGGCTGAATTCCCTTTGCTGCAGGCAGAGGAGAGATTCCAATGAATCCTCAACAGGAATCCTCAAAGAGTTCTAAAGATGGCTGATTGGTTTTCAGCTCTCATATGTTACTGTAGAGAAGTACAAGTAGAGATAGAGCAATGGCCGTTTGCTTCTACGACAGGTCGCATTTGCTCCCTCCCTGATCTGAAGCATGCAATAATGTGACCCAAACACCAACCTGAACTAGGTAAGGTCTGGGTAAACATTCTCCTGATTGAATTACTCCATCCCCATTACCTGCTCCATTTAGGAATAATTTGTAATTTATAATTTGGAGGTATAGTTAGATGTATCTGCATAATTTTTGTACAATATATTAAAGTCTGCATAGTACCTGTGTTAAAATGAGTATATTGTTTTTAAAATTAAATCCTTAGTTTTATTCTCTAATCCTCAGCTCCGCCCAATACACTCTCCTCAGGGTCTTATATGGTACAATACGATCAGCTCTCATTCTCAGGCCTGAAGTACTCTGACCTTGTAGAGTCCATGAGGGGCATGGATGCGGGATCAGCCAAGGTTATTTTCCAAGGCTGGAGGAGTCCAAACCAGAGGGCAAAGACTTAAAGTGAGAGGAGAAAATTAAAAAGATACCTGAGTGGTAACGTTTTCACACAGAGGGTAGTGCATGTATGGGACGAGCTGGCAGCGAAAGTGGTAGCGGCTGGTACAATTACAACATTTAAGAGGCAATGGATGGGTAAATGAATAAGAAGGTTTAGAGAGTTATGGGTTAATGTTGGCAAATGGTTTTACATCAGATTGGAATATCCGGTCGGTGCAAATGAGCTGGACTGAAGGGTCTGTTTCCGTGCTGTATGACACTATGGTTCTATCAGGCCTTCATTCTAACAAGGAGTAAAGTGAAGCATCTGTGAAAAGCTTCCAAAACAATTGCATATTTTTTCTCTTTCAATTTCAAGGTTCATTACTACATACAATACATTCGATGTAGTTTCAGCATTGTCATGTACAGATGCAGTAAAACATCCCGGTGATTATACCCAATAGCGTTTGCATGAAACAGCATCATTCAATACACTTCCCTAATCCCTTGCAGAATCTGCTGACGAGGTTTATATGGCTCATGTACCGAGACACACACATCCCTCTGGACCAATGAGTTCTGCGATGTTCTCTCCATTTCAGTCGGTTACTGTTATTTTATCTGTTCTGAGCACTGCCTTCCCTTAGCCCTTGTTATACTGTTTTCTGGCAAAGCTTTGCTCACTAATTTCCCCTGTCGGTATCCCATTGCAGAGTCTCCATATGCTGTTAAATGATTATCTTGGAAAATGCACTAATTGAGTTCCAATCCAATCAGTCACCGCATCCAAGTCATTGGTGTAAATTGTCAATTGTTGATAATGTCACACTGATCCCTGAGGCATTCCACCAAGTTGCAACTTTACAACCTGAATATAAACATTTATCCCGAATGTTTATTCCCTGATAGTTTACCAGGTTTCCCCTGTTGCTGGGCACCAGGCTAGAAAGGTTGGATGGCCTCATCCTACACTCTGTAATGTACTTAGTGGGCTGAATGACTTCAATCTATTACTGTGTAAATCCTTAAAGGGCAGAATGGTCTCCGCCTGTCTCATTATAATGATGTTGACTGGCTGAATGGGACCTTTCTTTACCTCTGTAACATTATTGAGTGGTTGAGAGAACAGCATCTGGACATTCAGCCGCTCGGGCCTGCTGCACCATTCAGAATGTGCATTGTTGATGTGATTGTGATTAAACATCCCCTTCCTGTCAGTTCCTAATAAATATGGATTCTCTTGTTCATCAAAGATCTATGGAACTGAACCTTGCTACTTCGGCATGAGAACATCACAGATCATACAACCCTAAAGAGAAAGGAACATCTCTGTCTCAGTCAGAAATGGGAAGATCCTTATATTCAAAATGCGTTCCCCTCAAACGAATCACAACTCTTTTGATATATAAGGAGTCGACCATTAGGAACATATATCGACCATTCAGCCCCTCAAACCTGTCCACATTCTCATTAACTCTCCTAAATCAAATTCTTACCAAATTCAGCCTCCACTGACCTCGTGGAAAGACAATTCCAGGCACCGCAAGATCATATGAGCAATGAACCTTGGAGCAGAATTTGGCCATACAGCCCATCTTGTCTGCCATGACATTTGATCACGGCTAAAATATTTCTCAACCCCATTCTCCTGCCTTCTTCGACTGACCATTGATAACTTATTAATTAAAACGTATATATCTCTGTATTAAAGACATTGTGTGCCTGTGTGTGGGGTTATGTTCGTGTGTTTGTGTGTAAACGTCCATGTCTGTGTGCGTATCTCTGTGGGCCTGTGTTATGTGTGTTAGTGTCAGTATCTCAGTTTGTGTGTACCTCTGTCTGCATCTCTGTATAGAGTTGTTTTTGAAGTAAAGAGATGGAAATTGGGATCAAAGTCTCCCTCTTCTCTCTCTGTCTGTCCCTGTTATTCGCAGAGTTCATAGAATTCCTACAGTGTGGAAGCAGGTCCTTCGACCCAATACATCCACACTGCCCCTTCGAAGAATAACCCACCCAGACCCGTTGAAATACTCTCCTACGTTTACTCATGACTAATGCCCCTAACCTACACATCCCTGGGCACTATGGACAATTTGGCATGGCCAATTCACCTAACATCCACACCTTTGGACTGTGGGTGGAAACAGGAGAATCTGGTGGAAACCCTCGCAGACACGGAGAGAATGTGAAACTTCACACAGACAATCCGCCTGAGGGTGGACACGAGCCCGGGTGCCTGGCGCTGTGAGGCAGCAATGCTCGCCTCTGAGTTTGGTGATTAGATTCATACAATACTACCCTCTGCTGGACTGTCCACACCACTGCATCAATGGCAGAGTTTTTACTCTCTCAGAAGATAACAAATCTTCTGTGAATCTCTCAAATTGTACGGCAGTTTGATTTTCCAATAATATCTTTGGAAGCATAGAGCTGTTTTGTCCGATACTGAGCAATGTTGTTCCTGTGTCATTAGCAACACTACTGGGCCTTTTTCAGGACTTTTCAATACTTTCTCAAATAAGTTTTAAGATTGCAACTCACAGAATGAGAAATCAATTCATGTCACCGTCTGACAAAATGGTTCACTTGGAGGTGAGCATTTCCATTCTGACAGGCCCAAGTATATTTGCAACCCACCATGTACCAGCATTGTGTGTGCGAGCCTGCACGTGGGTGCGTGTGTGTGTGTTGAAGGTGCTGTCAGTTTGCATCGTGCTATGAGCTCTCTCACTGTTTCTCCCACCCAGACTGAATCCTCGAGGGTTGTCACTCTCTGCCGCTCTCACTGCAGTAGGGTGGGGAGGCCCGCTGAGGGAGAGATTGTTTCATTTTCAGCACCACAGAGACGACAGACCTGCACTTAATTATAGATACTCACAGAGTCAAATACAGACACACAGGTACAGGTGGTGGTGGTGGAGAGATGGATATTGGGCTCTCCACCACCCAGCTTGTCCCTTTCCATCCTATTCCAGGCTGTTTCTCTTGGAATGCGAGAAATGGAGGGAGGGAGTGAAAGTGGGAGTGGGGGTATCTGCTGTTCGTGCTGGTGTGGGTGGGGAGGGAGGTGAGATGGTGATGTGTCCAGAGGGAGTCAGTCCATAGTGTTGTATCCAAACAGTGTTATTTGTTTGGAGATATAGTGGAGGGGAAAGAGAGAGAGAAGGAAGGTGCTATTTGCAGTAGTGAGAGTCGTGGAGCATGAGCCTTTTTCGTGTGTCGGTGCTATAACAAATATACAGTGATTGTGAGGGAGCAGAAAGAACACAGTCATACTTATCCTGACAGAGCAGGGAAGGTTATTGATGCTTGTCCTGTACTGCTGGGCATTTCCTCAGACCGCAGATACTGCACTGAGTTGGGTGGTGAGCTCAGACTATGCTCGGTGGGTCTGGTAATATGGCCGCCTCTGGGAAGAGAATAATCCTCTTCTGTACTAGCCCATCCACCAGGAGTTCCGTGCCCCTGTCGACAAACTGTGGTGTGATTGCCCCTTATCCCCCATTCTCGGGGTAAACCGTGCAGGGCAGCTCCAAACTGAGAAAGCTCAACCGTGTGCCCATTGGACGTTTAAAGGTGGCACCAATGTCAGGGATTATGGAATATCCAGGGGCACCCGGGAAATGGTGAGTACCTCCAGCCATGATGAGAGGGTCACCATGGGGTAGGGTGGGTAGTTAATGAGGTGCATTCGATAAGATAGTTCCAAGAAACTAGCTCAGCCTCGTGCAGACAATCCCTCTGTCACACACAATGAAAATGTCACTGAGACAAATTGTTGTTAGAATCAACCCAATGAGTCGAAGACTCTGCTGACCCCATTCCCAGTTACTACGCTGCAGCTGTTTGTCCAATGCTCTCCATCACAGGGAAGGAGCTAAACATCACCTTACCGTTGGGAATAAGGCAGTGGGGAGGGTGTGGTTTTGGTATCAGTGTGGGAGCACTTTATGGCAAGCCATAAGTCTATTAGTTTCAAAATAGAGATGGAAAAGGATGAACCAGGTCTAAAACTTAACGTTGTAAATTGTTGAAAAGACAATTTTTATATTAATCAAGAATTTTCAAAGTCGATTGGGGCAGATATTGGCAGAGAAGGGGGAAGCCTTCAAAAATGAGACATCTGGACAACAGAGACAGTATGTTCCTGTTAGGGTGAAGGGTAAGGCTGGTAGGTGTAAGCAATGGTGGTGAATTGGAGAAGTTGAGGTTCTGGTCACGGAAAAGAGGGAAGGATATGTCATGTATAGACAGCAGGAATTAAGTTTTGTTTTCTTAATTCATTCATGGGATGAGGGCGTCCCTGGCTAGGCAAGCATCTATTACCCATCCCTAATTGCCCAGAGGACAGTTAACAGTCATCCACATTGCTGTGGGTCTGGAGTCTCATGTAGACCAGACCAGGTAAGGATGACAGTTTGTTTCCTTTAAACGTGTCAGTGAACAAGATGGATTTTTCCAACATCGGAATGGTCATCATTAGCCTCTGAATTCCTGATTTAAAGTGAATCACTAGAAGAGTCTGAAGTCAACAAGAGTATACTTAAGAGGTAAATTGGGAGCACAAAAAGGGGACATGTGATAGCTTTGGCAAATAGAGTTAAAGAGATTCCAAAGGAATTCTACAAATACGTCACGAACGAAGAGTATCTGTGGGGAGAATAGGACATCCTTAAAGATCAGCAAGGCTGCCCATGTGCAGAACCACAGGAAATGGGGGAGGTACTGAACGAATATTTTGTATCAGGATTTACTGTGCAGGAGGATATGAAAGCGAGGGAACTTGGGAAGTATGTAGTGACATCTTGGAAAGTGTCTGTACTACAGAGAACCTGCTGGAGGTCTTAAAACATGCAAAGGAAGGGAAATGTCTTGGCTTTTATTCGTTGTACGCTATACTCTGTGGGAAGCTAGGGAAGTGATTGCTGAGCCCCGTGCTATCATCATTAGCCACAGGTAAAGTGGTGGCAGACTGGAGGTTGGCTAACGTGCTGCCATTACTTAAAGGATTGAAGAAGGGTAATAAGGAAAAGCCAGTGAACCTGACATCAGTGGTGGGTAAGTTGTTGGAGAGGATTATAAGGCATTGGATTTTCACGCATTTTGAAAGGAAACGACTGATCAGGGATAGTCAACATGGCTTTGAGCAAGCAATATTGTGCCTCACTGACCTGACAGAATTTTTTAAAGAAGCGACTAAGAAGATTAATTGAGGTAGAGAGGTGTACATTGTCGATATGGACATCAGTAAGGTGTTGAACAACATTGTGGATGGTCAACTGTTTAACAAGGTTCGTTCATATGAAATACATGGAGAACTAGCCATTTGGATACAAAATTGGTTCAAAGGTAGGAGACCGAGGGTGGTGGTAGAGGGTTGCAATATCCTGGCAATGTTTGCAATGTTCTTCATGCTGTGCAGATAGTCCACTTTATGGAGTAGTCCACAAGCACGGTCTGCTTAGCTCTCAATCTTCGCCATTACCTTACCCCAGTTTATGGTGTCTGTGCTGATTTGTGAAGCAGATTCAAAATTTGAGGCAATGGACCATTCCAGCTAATCTGGCAATGTCTTTCTTCAATGTATGCATTTTTGTGATTGGGCCCACTGTTGTCTCACTTATCCAGTTATTCCAATCACCCCATCTCCTTATCCAAATTTTCACCAAGTTATCAGTTAATTAATTATTTGGGTTTTTTTCAGTATCTTTCCCTGGCCTTGGCTTTTGACTCCCTCGTGTATCGAGTGCTGGCATGGCGAACTTCAGAAACATTAAAATGGTGTGTGTCAGGACTTTGGTCACTTCCCGATGTGTCCCATGTAGTGCTCCATGGACAGCGGTGTTCCAGCAGCTCTGACTCACGTTTTTGAAACTTGGTATGTGCCTGATCGCGGAATGCCTCTGTTTGTCTCTCTCAGTTGATTGTGAAGTCAGTAAAACGAGGAATACCCTTAAGTATAATCGTAAAGGACCAGGCAGCTAACTTGTAGCTGATGGGCTTGTGACTGACTCCTGTTATTTAAAAGTTAGTGGAGCTGCTGGGGATGGTTTTCTGGAGGTTGTGCTGTGAGCTGCTTCAGACATTCCGGACAACCTGAGGATTTGGTGACCCAACTCTGAATGGAACATGGGGACTGTAGTTACAGCATCTGGGTCTGTAACATGAACAACAAATGGAGAAGAGGCTACAGAGAGGGGAAGTTCTGAAACCACGGAGTGAGTGTGTGTGGGGAAAGTGATCAGTGTCTGTGTCTTAGTCTGGACAAGTACACACTCTCACTCTCCCCGTTACATACACTAATGCACACTCTCCCTATCTGCCCCTCACACACAATCACACTGCCCCTCTCTCACGTTCCACACACGCACCCCACTCTGTCACACACACGGATGAACACAGACCTTCTGTCTCTCTCCATCCCGCACACACACGCACAATCCACCTCACTCTCTCTCACAAACAGAATGTGTGTCTCTCACTCACCTTCACGCAGACACGCCCTCTCTCACACACATACGCTCACGTGCTACTCCTACTTTGTAAATAAAACCAGTCTGACTCCAGGTCAAGACACAGACAGAGTCCAAACAAGGCCTCAAGCGTAGAATATATTATCTGACAGCAAGTGTTATTTCATTTACATCGATAGTACCTGAAGTTATCTCCAGGCAGTGATTTGCATTTTAATCAATCAACCTCGCGTTTCCATTCTAACTGATTAAGTACTTAAGAGCAATCTGAGGTGTGTTCAATTCACGTGCATAAATTGTACAACCCTTTGATCTTGGCTAAAGATGGCTGGAAGTGAAGACTTTATGGTGGGACCGTTAATGAACAGTGGAAGGCTTTCAAAACAATTTTTCAACGTTCTCAGCAACAGCATATAATGGTGAAATGGAAGGACTGTAGGAAAAGGGTAATCTGCCAGGAATGTCTCAGGAAATAAGGGAGGTTATCAAATTAAAATAAATGGTATAACTAATGGCAAAGACCAGTGGGAAAGTAGAAGATTGGGAAAACTTTAAATGTCAAAATAATGTCAAAACCGTTAAATTTCAAAATAAAGCAACAAAAAAGTGATCAGGACACATCAGATAGGTTATGAGAGTCAACTACTCAGAATATAGAGACAGATAGCAAAATATTCTATAAATATACAAAACGAAATGAATGGCTCGGGTAAGCAATTGTCCTTTAGAAGGTGAGAAGTGGGATGCAGTAATGAGATATGAGGAAATGGACGAGGAATTGAAGAGTTATTTATTGATCTACACAATGAAGGACACTAATAACATGTCAGTAATTGTCAAAGGCAGGAAGGTAAGTCAGTACCTGGAAACAACCATTCCCGAGAGAGAGTGTGTTGGGCAATCTCATGGAGCCAAAGGTAGATAAGTCTCCTGGCCCTGATGGAATGGATCCCAAGGTACTAACAGAGGTAATGAGAGAAATAGCAAATGTACTTGGGGAAATGTTTCTGATTTCACTGGACTCTGATACAGTTCCAGCGAATTGGAAAACAGGAGTTCAGACAGCACTGTTTAAAAAGGGAGATAGACAAATCATGGGGAATTATAGACCAGTTAGCCGAACATCTGTAGGAGAAAATATTTCAATCTATAATCAAGGAATAAATGGCAATGTATCTTGATAGAAAATGTCCCGTTGGGCAGACACAGTGTTGGTTAATGAAAGGCAGGCCACGTGTAACGAACCTACTGGAATTCTATGAAGACATGACGACTGCAGGGACCCAGGAGGTGTGGTGTACTGAGATTTCCAAAAGACATTCAATATAGTGACGCCAAAAAGGCTGCTGCGTAAGGTGTGGCATTACGGGCAATGTATTAACATGGAGAGAGGATTGGTTAACTAACATGAAGCAACGAATGGGAATACATGATTGTTCTTCTGGTTGCTGATCAGTGACTAGTGGAGTGCCTCAGGGATCAGTGCTGGGACTGCAATTATTCACAGCTTACATAGATAATTTGGAGTAGGGGAGCACGTGTAGTATCTCAAAGGTTGCAGACGATACTAACATGACTGGCAGAGTAAAATGTGGAGAGGATGGTTAAACTTTACAAAGGAACATAAAGAGTTGAAGTGAGTGGGTCAAGGTCTGGCAGATGGAGTACAATTATAATAAAGGTAAAATCATCCATTTTGGTAGGACAAATACTAAAGAGGACTCTTATTTGAATTGTTTAAAAAATGCAGCATGCTCTTGTGCAGAGGGACCTGGGTGTCCTTGTGCATGAATCACAGAAGCTGGTCTGTAGGGGCAACAGGTAATTAACAAGGCAAATTGAATTTTGCCCTTCATTGCGAAAGGGATTGAGTGTAAAAGTAGGGAGGTTATGTTGCAGATTTAAAGGGTGCTGGGGAGACCACACCTGTAGTACGTGCAGTTTTGGTCTCCCCGTCTGAGAAAGGAAATACTGGCACTACAATGTATGCAGAGGAGGCTCGTTAGGTTGGTCCCAGAGGTGAGGGGTCTGGTTATGAGGAGAGACTGAATAGATTGGAATTATACATTGATTGGAATTTGAAAGAATGAGGGAGGAAGGAGTAGAAACATTTATAATTGTGAAGGGAGTAGGTACGATAGAAATATAAAGGATGTTTCCAGAAGCATGTGAAATTAGATAACAGGGCAAAGCCTCAAAACTATATGGAGCAGATTTAGGACTGAATTGAGAAGCAACGTCTTGACCAAGAAACTTGTGAATCTGTGGAAGTCTTGAGGATTTGTCATTGAATGTGTTTGAACTTATATATATAATTTTTTGAAGATTAAAGGAATGAGGGATTATGGTGAGTGGGCGGGTAAGTGGAGCTGAGGCCATGAAATTATCTGCCATTATCTTATTGAATGGAGGCGCAGGCTTGAAGGGCCCGATGGCCTACTCCTGCTCCTAGTTTGTACGTTCTTATGTAATGGGTCAACATGAAATGGGAATCCTATTTGACAAACTGACTGGTCGATGCATACAGAGAAGAAATGGATGCAATGCATTTAGAATTTCAGAAAGATCTTGATAAAGACTATGGCCGAGTGTGCAAACTCAAATGTTACGGCATTGGGACTAAAATATGAACACAATTTCATTGTATAATTCCAATCTATTCAGTCTCTCCTCATAACCAGACTCCTCACCTCTGAAACCAACGTAACGAGCCCCCTCTGCATACACTGTAGTGCCAGTATTTCCTTTCTTAGATGGGGAGACCAAAACAATCTGTTTTGAAGTCGAAGGATCATGGCGTGTCGTAGGGATTAGTGATTGTGACACAGCTATTCTCAATGCATACCAAACATTTAGGTGAGGGAATCAAATCTGCTGACAGCACTAAATGATGTCAGATTGTTAGTGGGTGAGGAGGATTTAAAACAAAAGCTCCAAGGTGATTGAGACAAGTGGCGTGAATGGGCAAATACGTGGCAGATGAAGATCAATGGGGGTGGATGTGACGATGTGTACTTTGATAGGTACAATAGAACAGCAACCTATCATTTGAAAAGGGATTGTATGAAACATGTTGGTCTTTAAAGGGATTTATGTTCTTTTTTTTCCTGTTGCGCAGCCCTCCGAGGTCAATGCAGAGCAGTGAGTTCTGAACCCAGAAGTCAATACTGGGAATGGCATTGGCACGCTGACCAGTGTACACAAACCCACCAAGTGGGGAGCTGTAACATTTAAAAGGATCTGTATCTCCTTGTACACCAATCACTGAAAGCAATATTGCAAGAGCAGAAAGCAGGCAGGAAAATAAATGGTGTGTTGACCTTAATTTTCTAGAGGATTGACTGACAGAAGTAAGGGTGTCTTACTGCAGGTGTACAGGACCTCGGTGAGAGCCCATCTCGAACATTGTGCAGTATTGAGTGCAGTACTGTTCTCCTTACCTAATAAGTGACAAACCTGACATTGAGGGAGTGCAGTGAAGGATGACCAGACTGATCTCTGGAATGACAGGCTTGTTGTGAGAGCAGAGTTTGGGGCGTTTAGGCCTGTATTCCATGGGCTTCAGGAACATGAGTGGAGATCTCAGTGAGACATAGAAAACTCTGACAGTGTGAGACATATTGGAAGATGATAATTACCCTGCCTGGGACGTCTAAAACAAGACGCCACAGTATTAGGTACAGGCAGGCCAGTCTGCATTGAGATGAGAATAAATGTCTGCACTCAGTGACTGGTGACTCTGGGAATTTCTCTCCCACATAAGCTGTGGAACACAAGGCACTGAATATGAATAAGGATTTCTCGACACGAAAGGGAGCGGGAGGCATCTGGAGTATGGCTGTCACAAGCTCTCAGCCGATAGGAAGGACGCCTCTGCAGGGTTAACAGGAATGTGTTTCCCATTCCCTTTTCGGATACTGAGGCTGGTGCCGGGAATTCTGTCAGTTTTATCCTTCCAAACTTCAGAGCAGTTTGATACAATTTTGTGTCCTACTTTACCGTTTTCGAGACCATTGAAAAGTTTATCACATGCATGAGTGTATAGAGTATCGTTTAGGCCAGACCAGGAATGCATGGAATTCACCAGGCCAGAATTCACTTCCTGAATGTACATTGATGAAGCAAATTGGAGTTTGCAATCGGCATTGATTTCAGCATCATCGTTACTGATACCAGATTTTAGATCTCGATATGTTATTAATTGCTATTCAATTCCATCAGCTGCCAGAGCATTAGCCTGGTCTGGATTCGTAATCCAGTGGTATTTCCACAACAGCACCATCTCCACGTACGGACTATTGGAAACCACACTGAGCTGGTTATTTCTGTGCGGGTTGACAGATATGTCAAAAAGAACTTCTACCAGTTTAACTATCGTGATGGGACTGAGGGGGTGGCAAATGGTCAGATTGTAATTATTCTCCTCTTCGCGGACTGGACGTAGTTGAGTAATTTTCCACATTGCCAAGAAGATGTCAGAGTTGGAGCTGGAATGAAACAGCTTCCCCCAGGGACACGGTTGTTGCGCAGCACAAGTCTTTAGTCCTGTTGCAGGAATCGTGTCAGGGCTCTTTGCCCTTGTCGTATCTACTGTGTTCAGCTGTTTCTTCATGTCGCTTGAAGCAAATCGAATTGATTGAAGACTGGCATCTGTGATTCTTTGGGCATCATGCGAGGGTGAGGTGGATCATCCACTCAACACGTCTGGCGGAATATCTTGCCAAAACTACATCATTATCTTTTACACTGATGTACAGGACTGTTCCATTATTTAGGATGGGGATAATAGTGAGCCCTCTCCTCCATGAAAGTGTTTAACCGTCCATCACCATTTATGGCTGGATGTGACAGTACTGTTGGTTTGTTGGTGTTGTGATCATTACACCCTCTCGATCAGATGTTATTGCTGCATTTTGGAATGCAGACAGTCAATTATGGTAGCTTTAACGGGTTGTCATCAGGTTTAGGTGCACACGATTGGATCACTAACACGTTCATCTATACATCACTGACCATAGATCAACTTGGTTGGAATGTTAGACTGAGGGATTATCCCAGGAAAAACGTTACAGATTGTGCTTGAATTTAATTCTGTTTCTGCTGCTGCTGTGGTCTGCAGAACCACTTCAATGTCAGGAATTCTCTATTTAAGAAAGTTTGGAGAGTTAGATCATTTAAAATATCTGCAGATGAGCTTTGACTTGGAAATGAATTGACTGCAATGAAAGACTAGTGATGAAGGAGGAGTGAAAAAGTCATAGACTCTTAGAACCATACAATATACAAACAGACCTTTTGGCTCAACTCGTCCATACTCACCTGGTTTCCTAAACTGAATGATTACTATTTTTTTTTCTTTAGGCGCACACCCCTCTAAACCTTTGGTATTCATGTACACATCCAATATTCTTTCAAATGTTGTAACTGTACTCCCCAATGCTACTTCCTCTGAAAACTCACTACATATACACGCCACCCTCTGTGAGAAACAACTGTCCCTTAGATCTCTTTTAAATGTCTTCACTCTCACCTTAAACCTATCCTGTCTGGTTCTGGACACACCCACCCGGAGGAAATGATCTTGTCTATTCATCCTATCCATGCCTCTCATGATGTAATAAAGGTCACCTCTCAGCCTCCAACGCAAAACGAACAAAATCCCAGCCTGTCCTTATATCTCAAAAGCCCCCGTCTCCGTCACATCATTTTAAATACTTTTGTCCCCTTCTCAGTTTGTAACATTCTTTCAATAGCAGGACAACAAGAATTGCTTCAAATGTGGCCTGACCATTCTCTTGTAGAGCCACAACATGATGTGCCAATTCCTATAATCAATGCACTGACCGATGGAAGTCAGCTTGCCTTATGCCTTATTCACTGTCCTGTCAATCTGCGACTCCACTTTCACGGAACTATGTACCTGGACCCTGGATTTCCCTGTTTGGCAACACTCCCCAGCGCCCTACCATTTTCTGAATAAATCCTACACTCGTTTGTCTAACAAAATGCAACATCTCGCATTTATCTGCATGAAGATCCATCAGCCAATCCTCAGCCCACTTGTCAAGGAGATAAAGATATCTTTGTTCCCTAAGGAAGCCTTCTTCACTGTCCACCATAACTCCAATTTTGGGGGTTTCATCTCCAAATTCCTATCCACGGTTCCAATGTTCTCATCCAAACCATTTACAAAAACCATGAACAACAGCAGCCTGGTCCTTGTCGCACAACGCTGGACACAGGCCTCCAATTGGAACAGCAAATCTCTTCCAGTACCCTCTGTCTCCTACAGTCAAGTCAGTTTTGTATCTAATTGGATAGCTCTCCCTGATTTCCTGTGATCTAACCTTATTAAACAGACTACCATGTGGAACTTTGTTGGGCCTCACTAAGGTCCACGTAGACAACGCATGTTGCTTTACTTTCATCTATCTTCCTGGTCACCTCTTCAAAACCTCCAATCTAGTTTGGGAGACATGGATTCCCAGACATAAAGCCGTGCTGAATATCCCTAATCAGTCCTTGCCTTTCCAAATGCATGTGAATCCTGCCTCTCAGAATCTCCTACAAACACTTCTCCACCCTTGACATCAAACTCACTGGTCTGTAGTTCCCTGGGTTTTCTTTGCAGCCAAATTACAAATAATGTAACGACATTAGCTGTCTTCCTGTCCTCCAGGACCTCAACCGTGGCTGTCAATGATACACATAATAAGAAAGTCAAGAGAACTTCAGATTTCGTAAACCAGAAACTAAGACAGAAATGTGCTGGAAAAGCTCTGCAGGTCTGGCAGCATCTGTGCAGAGAAATCCGATTTAATATGTTACAACACGGGCGATACCTTGCCCCCTCCCCCACTATCTCCACCACCCCACGCTAATTTAAACTTGAAACACAGAAAAGATTTAGCTCATGCTGTTATGTGTAAAAATTCGGAAGGCCAATAACCATCCTGAAGGTCAATATTTAAAGCAAAAATTAACACTTTTTAAAATAAGTCTAACAGGGAATAATTAACTAACAACTTTTTGCAACTCCTTTCTCTGACCCATCTTTTACTTACTATTCTACAATACTGGTCCGATAATCACCCCACCCCACCCCACCCCCAATTAAGATATACCAAAATAATCAAATTTCAGAACCAGCCAGCTGTCGAATCTTCTCTTTGTATCTGTCTTCGCTTCTTCTCCTTAGAGTTTCTGTGTCACAGGTCATTGATAAATAAATGTACATTTCTGAGAGCTATTCTCCGGTCAGTCTGTAGATGTTGGTGGCGTGGCAGTTCTCCCCTAACTGGTCAATTTTCTTTTCAGCTTTCTATCCCAAATCATCGGGTAATTTCCTTTTTTTATAATATTGTAAAATGCCAAATGTAAACTCGGTTGTAGTTTAGTTTCTTGGGACATAATTTAAATGGATTGATCAAATGTGATTTTAATTTTTGTCTCATAGTAACCCAGGTACTGCAAGCTGCTGGACCACATGTTACATTGTAAATTTTCCAGAACTCACTGTGCTTGGAAATCCTTCAACTCTCTTAAAGGTACAATACCCTTTACACATTCATACCCCCTTCTCTCTCAAAAAAGAACAATCATAATGAAAACACGGTCTCATTTGTTTTTCTATTCTTTCAACACATTACCATAACATACAGATAACCTAAATCTAAGTTCACCTTAACTTCTTCCCCTTTTCCTATATTTAACATTGGATAATTACAAATCTCATCTAATCTTTATCAGTTAAATCTGTGAGAACGCATCTGAGATTACATACTTACGACACGCTACGTGTACGATTTTTAAATTAAGAGTCTGTAACATAAGACTCCAATGAAATAGTCTTTAAAGCGTTCAAAGAATGTCAGCAGATTGGGGTCCGTGTACACAACCATCTCCAACACTCTGTTTGTGAGTACACATTAAAATGTTATAAGGCTAGTACCAAACTCAATAGTCCTTTCTCAATCGTGGAATATTTTCTCTGGTGAATGTTGAGCTTCTTTGAAAAGGACGATCCCATATCATCACAGTGCAGCTCCAACTCCTATGTCACTCACATTGACGGCAACTTTGAAATGTTTTCAAGCGTTTGGTTTAGCTGAAACTGATTTGGTGCTCAATATTTCTTTTTAATGGTCGAATGCCTCCTGGCATTGTTCTGTCATCCAATACTTTGTGTTTTTCTTCAGCAAGTCGGTAAACGGTGCTACTTCACTGCTGACATTTGGAACAAACTTCCGATAGAATCCGCTGACTCCGAAGGAGCGAAGCACCTTTTTCTTCGAGGTTGGCCGTGGAAATTCCTCAGTTGCTTTTGTCTTTGCGTTCCATGGGATCAACCTTCCATGACAGATATTTTGTCCCTTGAAGATCATGTCTGCTTTCACAAATTGTGTTTTGTTTCATTTTATCAGCAGTTTCGTTTCTCGTATTCGTTCAAAAAGCTCTGCCAACTGTACCAAGTGATCTTTCCAGGACTTAGTGAAGATCACTGCATCGTCTAAACGGACTTCACAGTTTATTAATCAGGCTACAACTCTGTTCATGAGTCTTTGGAATGTGTTGGGTGTGTTTGTCATTCCAAAGGGCATCACTTTGAATTGATACAGACCATTTGGTGTTACAATTCAGAAATTTATTTCACTGTCTCTGATAAAGGTACCTGCCAGAATCCACTCATTAACTCCAACTTCGTGATGTAACTGACTTGTCCAACTTTCTCGATACAGTCCTCCGATGTCTGTCTTGGATATAAGTCTGATTTTGTAACAGTCTCGATCTTCCAATAATCCAAGCAAAATCATTGAGTCCCATCCGGTTTGGGAACTAAGATGCTCGGCGAGCTCCCCTCGCTCGGGGTTGGTTCGATGATGTCCTCATTGAGCATATCCTCCACCTCCTTCTGGACCTGTCTGACTTTGAGGGATAAAGCCGATATGGATTGTTTTATCGGAACAGTACTCTCTACAACAACTTCATATACTATCGTGCCCCCCATATGATTCTAACATATCTCCTCATATTGCAATAACAAACCTTTCAACTGTGTTCTATGCTCCAGAGACAGATAGTTTACTAATCTACCCCACTGCTCAAGGACTTCTACGTTTTTGACATATTTTGAGGCACATCAAAATCCACGACATTTGGATTTGATTCCTCACTCTGTGGGGGAGTAAATAGCACCTGTTTCTCCAATTCTTTCTCTCCTCTGCATTTCAGAAGGGGACCTGCACACTCATTTATAAGTCACATGAAGTGGTCTTCAAATGTGGGAATTGGCAACAGAGGTGCTCGTTTCATTACTGTCGGGAGCCTACCTACCATTTGGCATGCATGACATGTATGCCAAACGTTAACCTCATCATTGTGCATTCCAGGTCACTAAAAATGTTTTTGTCCCTTCGCCCGAGTCTTTCGTACCCCAGGTGACCTCCTACAGGTAGTTCATATGCTACGTGTGAAACTTCCTATCTCTATGCTACCAGCAACACAATCGGGTGCACGTCAGCACATTTCTCCTCTGCACTAACGTGATGTGATCTCTATTTCTGTCTTAAGGTCTATCTTTCAGATAATAACCCTCATGAATATCCTCTGCCTCCTTTTCAGAGTACACTTGCACATATATATCTTTTATCATCTTGTCTGTCTGTTGCAAGTCCCTTCGCCTTTCAGGCCAAAACACCTCTGTCTGACCCACTGCCTGTTCAGGTTTTCCCTGCACCATTACGGCAAACAGGGTGTCCGTTAACTGAATCTCAACTCCTTCATCTTTGTCTATAGTTTGTCCTTCGTGCTGTGACTTATAATAGTGGGATATGGTTACTGCACAGTCTGGGAAAATACCAGGATATTTCTGATTTAATACTTCCGTTTCTTTGTCTTCCTTGGGCTTCTCCACAACAAGGGATGTCACTCCCAACTTGGACCCTTCTGAACCCTTCCCAAGAACAAAATGCATTCCTGCATGTGACAGTCTGTCAATCTTTCCCGCTATAACTTCCCCAGTCTTGATTAGGCACTCCAACCTGATCTTACATAGGGAAATGCTAAATTTCTGTCCATCTTTCCCATAAATTAATGCATTCCCGGGTAACAGATCAGAAAGACAGCAAATTCATTCATCTCTTCCTATTATCAACTTGTTAGATCATGTATCTCTCAAAATGATAACTTCTTGCTCTTCTACCCCTGTCATTTCTGAGTAAACTTTACTCACTGACGCAAATTCTTTATAGAGATCAGGTATTAACTCTATACCCAGCCCCTGCCTTGGCTGTGCACTTTCCTGCAGCTCTTAGGTCTTTTTGGGGTTTCCTTTAAATCTTTCACTAATGCCACTGGCTTAGCTTCTTTTACCACATCTGTTCCCACAGTCCTTTTCTTAACAATCAGCACTGTGACCATACATTAACCTCCTTATGTCGGTGAAAACACCTTTTCCCAATGCCCTTCGGAAACCACCGGCACTGTAATTTTCTATGTATCACTCCATTACAGTGAAAACACCTGAGGCCTTTCACCTCCTTTTCACTCTCTTGGGCAGCTTCTTTAACCTGTGGTAAACTCATATGTTCTACTCTTTCATTTATAGTTTAGCATCTCCCCTTCTCCCAAACTCTATTCCTCATAGGACAAAATTCTGGGTGGAAGCTTGTCTTATGCAGCAGCATGTATTCATCTATTAATTCTCCTGCCCTTCTCAATTTCTGAACTTTCTTTTCCTCCACGTGAATTATTATCATCTCTGGAAGTGAGGTTTTAAACTCCTCCAGCAGAATAATCTCCCTTAGAGCCTCACAAGTCTTATCTATCTTTAAAGCCTGCACCCATCTATCAAAATGCCTCTGTTTAATTCTTTCGAACTCAACATAAGGCTGATCTTGTTCCTTCTTTATGTTTCTGAACTGCTATCTATATGCTTCCAGTACCAATTCGTAAGCACATAAAATACCTTGTTTCATGTCTTCATAATCTCTTGACCCCTCAACTGGCAGGGCAGCAAATACCTCACTAACTGTGCCTACCAGCTTAGCATGAACTACCATTACCCATAAATACTTTCACCACTCTACCTGCCTCGCCATTTTTTTCAAATGAAATAAAGAAGGTGTCAACATTTTTCTCATCAAAATGTGGCAGAATTTTGACATAGTTGTATACATCACTAATGTCCCTTTCACTCTCCAGCCTGTTCACTTGACTTTGCTTACTAAATCACAACTTCTCAAGTTGAAATTCACTCTCCCTTTGCTCAGCTAAGAACCTTCTCCTCTCTTTTTAATCACCTCTCTCTCTTCCCTCTTGCTTTCTCTTTCTTCTCTCTCTTTCTCTCTCCCTTTGTTTATCTTTAAAACTACATTTTCTTCAATTGTAATTTAAGTTTTTTTTAAAATCTCCTGCACTTGTCTGTTTCTCTGGCACACGTTATTGTTTGAGTAATTTCCTGACAATTTCAGCTTTACTCTTGTTCTTGGTTAAACCCAAATCTAAATTCTTTGCTAATTCTAAATGTTTGGCCATTATTTTTCCTTCTGAATGCCTTCGGCAAATGTGAGAATCATCTTAAAACCCCAGAATCTCTTCAACATTTTTAAAGAGTCATTTCTCTCACTTTAAATTTAACCAACCACAAGTCACCTAAAATAAACAAAGTGACTCATCTACTTTTTATTTAAAGCTCTTGGATAATAACGTGTAAATGTTTCAATCTACTGTGCATTTTCATACCCCAAACCCATTTAACTCTGCCCAAATCTCAGACTGGATCTATCTAAACTTGTTCAAATCGCAGACAAAAGGTCCCAAACTGTTATGACACAGGGTAAACCCCTCTCCTAATCTGAACGAGCCACAAAGAAAAAAGTTCACCTCATGCTGGAATCTGTTAAATTTCGAGAGGCAAAGATCCATTTACAGAGGTCACTATTTAAAGTAAAATTAACAATTTTGTTATTTAAGTCCACCAGAGAATATTAAAATGAACAACTATTTAGAACTCGTTTCATTAAAACTACTTTTTACCTCCCACTCTACAATACTGGTCCGATGAAACAAAACAAAATAAGATCAGAAAAAATTACAATCACGTTTCAAAACCTGTCAGCTTTGTCAATTCTCCTTTGTAGATTTTTCTCTGTAGATTTTTATCTCGGTTGGCTTTGATGTTCTGCTGTGCAAACGTCTTACAGACAGGTACCTTTCAGAAAGCTCTTCAGCTAGCAGTCTATCTTTGTGGATGCCCTTGGCAGTTCTCTCCCTAAATATTCAAACTGTCCAGTTTTACACCTAAAAACATTGGATTATTTAATTGATTTTGATGTCATCAAATACATTACATTTCAAACTCCATTGGATTTCAGAGTGTTGGGGCATAGTTAAACTGACTGGCCGAATTTGAATTTCTTTTTGTACCATGACAACTCAGACTCACTATTTGTTTCACAGTCAAATGTTACATTTTGACTTTTTTCAGAACACTGTACATCTCTACACCTTCATATCAATATCGTTTGCCAGCCCTCTGTAGTTCTTCATGAATTTGATCACCTAAGTTCACGTAATAATTTTTTTTTTCAAAATAAGACCCGCTTTCTCTCATCCTTCCTTTGTCTAAATCCTTCTTTCCAGTTATGATTCTAATTGCTTACAATGTTACTGGTATTCTTCGACAAAGTGATACATTGTGTGTGTTTTGTGAATAATCCTCTGTAATTGAAACGAGATGAATGAATGAGATGCATTCAGATTCCCATATGAAGAAGTAAATGTGCAACTTTTCCGAGCTTTCTGATTTTAAAAAAGATGCAAAAATCTCCTTTATTCAGGATTGGGAGAGTGAACAAATGACGTTCACAGACAGAACAGGAGTAATTCAATAAAGCTTTACTGGGATCATTGAATGACCAAATATTTAGTTTTCTCCTGAGAGTTTAAATTCAGCTTTGTTTCAAGTCTGAGTTGTGTATGTTTTTGTCAATATGCAAATATCATCGGTGACAAAACCACAAGTTGCTGGTAATGCTCAGTATTTCTGGAAGTATCTGCTGTGACAAAGCAGATTCACCATAGGGTAACAGAATGGGTCTAGGTTGCTTACTTTTTGCCAATAGTGTTCAACTATGTGCCGGTTAGGTGCATTAGTCAGGGGCAAATGCAGAGTAATCGAGTAGGGGAATGGGTCAGAGAACGTTACAGTTCGGAGGGTCAGCGTGGACGTGCTGTGTGAAATGGCCTGTTTTCCCACTGCAGTGATTCTGTGATTCTATGAATTCTTCATACAAAGAGCGGTTGGTGCGAGGATCAGGGATGTCTCCGAGCATGTTCTGGGCATACTGAAGCGGTCGTGATACACATTGATATGAATGACATCCTTAAGAGGAGTGAAAGGTCCAGCAAAGAATGTTTAGGAACCGAGACCTGAGTTGAAAAGCAGGATCTCCATGGTTGTGTGCGAAATAGAACCCACTGACTTCAAGAACTTCAGTCTGAGACAAGATCTGAAGCAGCAGTATCGATTATTATACTCTTGCAAGGGTGGTGCCTATAAGATAGGCACACCAAACGTTTTGTACAATTCATTCCTCTTTTACTCCTCCCCCACTTATTCCATTGCTTCTCCCCGGTTTACATCTCCCACTTCTTTCAACACGGCTGTTTATCTCTTGACTCATCTGGCCTTGTTCATGACAAAAATGCATGTCCTGCTTGGCTGTTTCACCACATCCCTCTATGGTCTATTGTTATATATCCTTCTTGACTGTCATCTGCTTCCTTCTTCGCTAAAGCAACATTTCCTTCCATTCTTTGCCCATACTGAGCCTTATGAACTCTTGATTGTTTTTTTTTGTTTTTGCAGAAACGGGAAACAGATACTTATAACTGTTTATACAATCATATCTCGCTTAACCTACACCCCTCTTCCACTTTCATTTTTCAGCCTTGTGATTGTTGCAGATAACGGCATTTATAATTACTCCTCACAATTCCCCCTTTCTATTTTTACATTCAATTGTTGTTTCTGCAATTTTTCCTTTAAGCATCGCCCCCAAAATTCACAAGCATCATTCCTGAGACTTCATCCATCTTGGTCTCACTCATCCCCTCATTATTTAATAGAAAAATGTCCTTCTGCCTGATTCCCTTTTAGGGGCATCTCTTTCATTAAAACTGTCTCAATCAGTCTTTGGGTGAGCCCTCCTATACAGGGTATGATGCAACAGCCAATGGCTACCAATACCCTATCTACTACGATCAGGTAAGTAAGGAAGGAAACCACCGTTCCCTTCCATTTTCTAAACAATGATTGAAGCTATCCCGTGAGAGATGTATCTTCTCCTGAATTATCAGCAGTTCCTCTGCTAAGGTAGTCAATTCCCTTACGGCCCGAGTAATTGAACCATTAGGTGCAGTGTTATTGGGAATGAAGGTAAAACAGCTTCCTCCTAACATCATACACACACACCCTTTTTCGACTAGAATCATATCAAGGGCCATTCTGTTTTCCCAAGCCATCCTACTTGTCGCATCAAGCTGTTCTGATATTCCTTTAACAGCATCTCTTTTTATAATTTATAAATCGCTGTTGGTTATAGAAAATGTAATTTATCCAATCTACATTTTTATTAACTGTCACCCACCAAAAGAGAGCTGACTCATAGCCTGCTGCAATCTGGTTGCGAGCCTTGGACTCATCAGGTACACTGCCCCCCACCCAAGGGACTCCTATAGAATTGAGGTAAATCCTGTCATCAAAAGAAGAATCTAAGATTGATTTCTTACTCCTTCTCTTTTACCCTACTATCTTTTCCTTCTCAAATGCCAGAGTAAATGGAATTGCCAATTGTACAATTGCACATATCCGTCTCCAATTCAGAGGTAGGGTGGGTCTCAATATTTTGCCTCTACAGTACCACCATAGATCAGCTTGGAGTAACATCACTGCTGAGTAGTTCCCTCCATTGTCTGTATCGGTGAAATTCTTAATCTCTGTACATAATTTCAGCTCCCCCCAAATCTCGAGACCAAGTTGTACCTCGTCTATGCACATACGATGTGTGATTTCCGACTGCGGCTGAAAACATGGGGTGGGGGATGCTTTTAAGTCTTTCATCTCCAAGGGAGGGAACATCAGAGACAGGGAGGTGCTGTTCCGATCATTCCATGCAGTCTTGTCCTGATACAGGGCTATCATACATTTCATGCCCTTCCTGCCTCGCTTCCACCCGAGTGGAAAGGGAACCACCTGGGCCACAGGCCTACCGGAGGCACATGCATAGCAATTGCTCTTGTTCAGAATTTTTACAGTATACTTTACCCATTCAACCCAGGCATTTGCAAACCCGTACCCAGTTTCTATTCAATGGTCTGGTTAAGTCCTTTACCTCTATAATTTTTACTACATTAAAGTCATCGGTAGGGGTGAAAGGTTGTAACATATTATCCAGTAGTTCTGCACGTTTTCCCTGTCCTATGCCAATTCGAAAACAACAGCCCAAGAAATCATTCCCGTTAGTTTTCATTTCTATCCCAAAAGTTTCATTTAATTGTACCTGATAGGTGACCCCCCCCCGCCACCAGAGTTGCTTATTGCGATGTTTCGTTATCGTTAAGTATATTGGGTTACGCTGTATCGGGACAATCAAAAGCTGGTCGGAAGGTGGCCCAGTGTATTGTGACGAGACGATTATACCAAGTACCATCCCCGAGGCCATTCCAATAGGACTTAAGATGTAAATCTGAGCTGAGGTACTGTCTCTGATTATCTACATCCGCACAATTTACCAAGCTGCATGCATTGGCGTCTATTACTTGCGGGTTATCAGACTCAGGAACCGTTAATAACACATATGAAATTGATGTTTGACAAAATCGCAATAATAAGAGAGCTATTATCATAACTCTAAGCATCCACAGCATTCAAAAAATTCATGCTGAAGCACCAAAAGACTTAAGATACAATCCTCCAGAAATAATCCTGCGCTCGCATCGTCACTGTATAATCAGTTACTCAAAGTCTCTTTAGCCTGAATTTCAGTGGGTCTTCCGTTGATTCAGCTGTCCAGACTTCTTCCTCAACTGGAGATTCCACTGGCCCTTTGATCCGAGTGTAGTGAGTCCAGCCTTTCCCCACCGTCCTTATTGCCGTTTCGGTCAAAAGAGCCTGGTACGGCCCTTCCCCGTTGCAATTTAGTCCCTGTCCTCGATTTTACAAACAGCCAAACCCCCCCGGTCAAGTCAGATGAACAGCGAATTCAAGGGCGGAGTCTGTGCCAATAAGCCCTGTTTACTGAGGAAAGACAAAGAGCAGGACAAACCCAGTACATACTTGTTTAAGAACCAATCTTTAGTTTCTGGGTTTGGCAGTGGCCAGACGATATGCCTCCACCCATCCGGATAAATGATCAACTATTACCAACATATATCTCAGTCTTTCCACTCGGGGTAATTCGTTATAATCTACCTGGATGCTCTGGAATGTACTTAGCCCAGGTTCTCTCCCTCCTGGGACTTGTTTCCTTAACACTTTCTTGTTTACTTTTTTACGTGTTATGCATCCCTCACATATCTGTTTGGCTATTGTATGTATCCCGTTGCATCCATATTTCCTTCAGACTAAATCACACATTGCTTGCACTCCCCAGTGGCTCCCCTGATGTCAGACAGGCATCATTTCGCGCATCATTTTGTTTAACATTTCCCTTCCATCTGGGAACATCCAATGTCCCTCTTCTGTTTTTACACCCCTAAATTTTTCAATTCTTTTTCCATCAGTAAATATTGGAGCTTCCCAAAGACCTGGGACAGTAGGTATTAGGGAATAAATCACCACTTCTTGTGGGTTCAGGGCAGCGTCGTTAGTTACCTCATCGGCCAATAATGTAGCTTTCCATGCTTTAATTAACAATCAATTAATGCAGTCATGTTTTAAATTAACCGTGAATCAATACGACAGGTCACTGAGAATGTATGAAGGGATCCTGCCAATTAATATTGATTCAGGCTTACACAATCGATTTATTATAAATATTAATTATTAATTATATAGATTATATAAATGAAATAATCATTATCTTAATTCACGGTGGAAACGCAACAAGTGACCAAAACATGTTTTTAAACGGTAATTGCGCAGTTCTGTTTGTTTACCAGTCACTTGTGATTTCTCATTCTGTTTCTGTAAATTTTTTGCCCGAGCACATTCATTTTTAAGAACCTCGACAGCTTTCATCGCACCATTTGCAGTTAATTCAATCCCCAAATTTTGTGGCAGTATTTTGTCATGAGCGCAAAACTGATACTTCGTGCCTCTCATCACAAAACTGCCGCCAGAATCCAATTAACTCTTTCGTTCCTCCTCCCTTGGGCTTAAAATTTAAGAATGACCTTGCTGCCCCCGTATCGACTAGGAAAACGACGTCCTTATTATAACGTCGCACCTTTAAATTTATCAAGTGTTCCTGGTGGGCCTCAGGGGGCAGGAACCCTTGACACCCATATTCTTCATCGAAATTCATAAACAATATCGCCCTCTCTTCCCTTTTTAGATCCGGACACTCCCGCTTAAAGTGAGCTGCTTTTCCACAGTAATAACATCCCGCCTCTGGGGATGTTCACCTCGATCCCCGTCCCTGTCCACCAAACCCCTTAACATCAACCCCTTTATTTTCAACATGCTGCCCACCACCATTCCGGTTTCCTTCTCTTTTTAGTTTGACCTTTTTTTATTTACTCATTATTTTTGCCTTTTGTTTCTGCTTCTCATGTTACGTTGCCAGAAGTTTGTTTGCTCCCTATAACTTCAAATGCCAATTCATCAATTTATGCTTGTCTAACATTAAAGCCTGTTCCTAACTATACTTTTGGAACCTTACTTATAATATATATTTATATATTATAAATTCATTTATTCAGTATTTAATACTTAAATGTAAAATGCATACAGTTCCCAACTTTGAAATCTACTATAATTACCCGGTTTTATTCCGTTAATTTAATCCTAAAATTAGTTTTTTTAAGTAGCCTTAACCAGTCATTGCTCAATTACAATACCATAGGTCGTGAAATAATCAGAGGTGGCTTAAAATGATTTGTCTATTCAAGTTTAAAAAAAACTTCTAATACATGAATAATAGCCGAATCCAAGGACACAGATATTAACCATTGGATTTTTAAAATTACAATCTAATGTTGAACTGAAACGTCAATTGCCCTCCATACATCACTGATATGTAAGGATGAAAGAGATTAGTTAGAAACTGATAGTGAGGCAGTCGTGACCTGTAAAAGAACAGGAGTTAACATTTTATTTCATAATCACTGTAATATCCTTAACTTTAAAATAAATCATGTTAAATTTCCATAATAGAAATCAGATTCAAAACAGTCTCGGATCTCAAGCTCCAGGGAACAAAGCACAAACACTCAGTCACGAACAAACAAATGTGCATTCAAACCAAATCACAAATGGTTAAACTTTCTACCAGCTGTACAGGAATTGGGGTTAGATTCCTCTGGGTGTGGTTGGGGTTAGAGTCTCCTAAATTTGACTAGATTAATCAATTGGCAAGGGGAACCTCAAAGAATGATTCATCGATTACTTCTTCGGGTAACACCTCGAGGAACCAAACAGAGAACTGGCTTTGCTATAATATAATGAAGAAGGACTGATAAGTCATACTGTAGTACAAGATCACCTCAGAAAGAGTGACCACAAAATGCTGCAGTTTTACATTCAGACTGAAACAGTGAAGAAAGAGTCACACATGTGAGGTTTAGAGTTGGACAACGATAATTTTACTGGCCTGAGGAAGGGCTTGGCCTGAATGGACTTGGGAAAAAACATTAAAGCTTGGCACAGTTGAAGAACAGTGGCAACTACTTCGGGAGATAGTCCAAACTCCTTAATTAAAGTGTCATCCTGAGTGGAAGAGGGATTTTAAAAAGGTGAAAAGTGATCCAAGTTGATACTAACATAAAGGTGATGGCCTGCTGGCATGATCACCGACTGCTGCTTCAGATAATGTTCTGGGGACTCACGTTCAAATGCCGCCATTGCAGATGGTGGGATTTAAATTCAATATGAACCTAGAATTAAGAGTCTATTGATAATACTGAATCTATTGCTTATTGTTTGAAACATCCATATGTTTCACGAATGTCCTATAGGATTGGAAACCGCCATCCTTACCTGATCTGATCTGCATGTGACTTCAAACCCACACAAATTTGCTTGACGCTTAACTGCCCTCTGGGCAATTAGGGAAGGACAATGAGTGCTGTCTAACCAGCAACGCCATCTTCCTATGAATGGAATAAAGAAAAACGCTTTAATTGTTCGCAAACTTTTGCTAAAAACAAAATCAAAATGGCTACGAAGGAAAATGTGTCGAAAACAGAAGAATTGATAAAGAATACTTCTCTGAGTAGGCAAAAAGTCAAAGAATGCTGAACGCAAATGTTGGCCTTTTAGAGAATGAAAACGGCAGGGTAGTAATGGGAAACTCAGAAGGGGCAGAGATAAAGCCAACATTTCTTGCTTTCACAGTGGAAGATAATTTCTTCCCAAAACTTACAACAACTGCAAAGGATCTTGCTGGAAGTACGATGCAGAGGGAAAATGGTACTAAATACATTGATGGGGTTAGAGGGAGGTGAGGCTCTCAGCCTGCACTCTATTATATTAAAAGAGGGAACAAGAGAGGTACCTAATGTGTTAGTTACGATATTCAAAAATTCCTTTGATTCTAGAAGTGTGCCGAACTATTGGAAAACTAATAATGTGACGCTCGAATTCTAAACAAAAGATAGGAAAAAATGACAAACTTTTGATCAGTGAGTTTTAACTCTGTAGTGGGGAAATTTCTTCAGTCAACCATAACATAGGAAATAACTGAACGTATATAAAAACAAAGATCAGTTCACCACTGTCAGCACGGTTTCATGATGGGCAGGTTGTGCTTGACATACCTGCTGGAGTTCTTTGAGATCACAACAAACAATGTGGATAATTGGGATACAGCAACTGCTGTCCATCTAAACCTCAGAAGGCATTTGACGTGGTGCTGCATAAAGGACTGATCTGGCAGGTTAGATCCCGGGGGTTACGGGTAGACATTGAATTGGAAAAAAGATTGGCTTACTGACAGAACACAGAGCATCTGGATAACTGGTCTTTCTCTGCCGAACTAAAACTAGGGAGGTGCTACAGGTTTCAGTTCTCAGACCTCAACTGTTTACAAACAATCCAAATGACTTGGAAGGAGAGACAGAGTGGAGCAACTAAATTCACAGATGGTACTAAAATAGATGGCAAACAGGCTGTAATACGGAAATAAAGAGTTTACAAAAGAATATTAAAAATTGGGGCAGATTGTTATATCTGGCAGATGGTGTTTAATGTGGTTAAGTGCAAAGTTGAATTTCCTTCCGTCACTCCTAATTTCTATATTCTTGTGTTGCTCCATCTGCAGTTCTTTGAATTTTATTCATGGTTGGTGGCTGGGGTGAATGACTCGTGGGTTTTGGTCAAGAGAGGTGTAGGTTGCTCTGTGTCTCGGGAACAAGACATTGATGTGGAGAAAAGACCACAGTCAGGCTTTGTTGATTCCCACAGCAGGCCTTGGCACCCAGCTGGCCTATCCCTGCTCTTTATTCCTGATGTTTAATTGTCTTGAGTAAACCACATCAAAATGTTGCAGTCCATAATTAGCATGCCCATTTCATAATAAAGACACAAATTACCATTCCGATCAGAAGTAAATACTTGGCAATTCTTTTGAGATGTCAATGACTATTTGCTGCAACTTCAGTCTGGGATGTGAGTGAAAAACACTTTAGCATTGTTGCAACTTTATATTTACATATTGAGTAAAGATATTACATTATCAACACTGTTGGAAAGTGTCATAAAGTATATCTTACGAAAAATATTTTGAACTATTATAAAAGAATACAAACATTGAAAAGATTAGAAAAGGAAGATGTGAAGAGTATATAAGTCTTTACTGAGGTCAGGGGAACGGGCAAATATTGATCTTTGGATCAAAGTTGAGAAACTGATTCTGTTTTTGAGCATGTTGGAGAGTTGAATGGAAGAATTGTATTATTTCAATGAACAGATTGCGAAACGGAGGCACGAGGAATGGGGAATCTGGATCACAAAACAAACCTCTGCATCAATATCACATTTTTCAGAATACAAAATAAATCTAGAAATATTTTAAAAGTAAATACATTTAGAAATAGCAAAGATTTTCTACAGTTTACAGATTAATGGTGAGACCACTTTCACTTTCTAAGTGTCTCCTTTTTATTGAGCCTATGAGTAAGGGGAAAGGCTGCTCTCTGATCACCCTGTGCATACCCCTCATGCTGTTTAACGCCGCCACAGGAGCAACTCTCAACCTTCTTGCTTAAAAGTAAAATCAAGTAAATCAAGACTCTCTTCAGTTTGAGTACTCTCTATGTGACACATTTTTCATCAGCGATTGATCTGCCCACCTGAACAGTTGGTTTATACCCTCCTGTAACCTCACACCTTCCTCCTCACTGTGAACCATCAGCTTATCATTGTGTCATCCACAACGTTATTTATCATTCCCCACAAGCTCCATCCCTCCCATTCTCATCATCATCATTTATGAAGTTCACTACTTAGCCTTGATTTTCTTCCCGTTCTCTTGTTATTCCTATTTTTGTGAATTTACAGCATAATGCAGTTGAGGTTTTTTATGAGGGAGCCACGAATTTCATTTTGGACATGAAGCTAAATTCGCCTTTTATACTATGCTCTTCTCTATGATTTATTCATAAGGCCTGCACGTAATTAATATTGGATTAGGTTTCGTTGGCTTTCCCTGCAACATTTGGGTTTGATATGAACCTGGGTAATGTTCTTTGTTTCATTCCTGCAATAGTCAGAGCTGAAGGAACTTTCCGTCTGTATGATGAACACAGATTCACAATTTTGTTTGAAAGAGTTCGAGTGACGAGGATAAAGATTCAATTAAATTCTATATTTAGAATCGTGGCAGGAGATTAAACCGTATTGTAAAGTCACTTTGAATTGGGAACAAATAATTAAAACATGCATCCACATTTCTTCATATTGTAAAAACAGTTTCACATAATGTTCTTAGAGCAGCATGGATCTTACAGCTGCTCCTGGGATTGCAGACAGTTAAATATTTAATGTAGTATTTTTTGCAGTTGATATAGTTATTATAGTTTATTAAATTAACATCATTTTTTCTATTTTGTTTCATTTAGATACAAAAACAATAAACAAAACCTCGCAATTTTGTTTCAAACGATTTTTTGTTTGAAAAGAGCTTTTTAAGGGTGGTTTACAAAAGAAAGGAAAAGTCTATTTCTGTTTTAAAAGGTTTCTTTTATTACAATGCACATGTGTTTTTGCTTTGACAAATTAATCACCTCTTTTTAAATTACGGAGTTGTACCTTCCTTCCGGAGAGTCCGACACGTTTTCAGCTCCGGAGGAGACTACTTTCTTCACGGGATTTATTGAAGAGGAATATTTTTATTGATTCAGTTAGCTAAATGGTTGATTTTGTTTACGTTTTATATGTTTGATATGTATATGTATATATATTTCCTTTTTTAACGTTGTTGTCTGTAGGTAATGAAAGGTAACATCTATATAAGTTGTCAAAAGCAATCCTACTTTTATGCATAATGTTATTAAGGCCACATATAAGGTACTGTGAGAGATGGCTAGAAGATTAGGAAAAAAAAGCTATCCAGCAAATCTGTTAGATAGTTGGGTGACTGTCAGGAAAAATAAGAAGGTAGTTCATGTCTCCGGTGGCTATACCTCTATCAATATGTTTTTCTGCTTTTAGAACAGCTGAAGGGGATTGCCTCTCTGAGGAAAGTGGAAGAGCAATCAATTATTGGACAATTGGAATGATTCTTATGTTCAGCAGCGTTTGAGAAGAGTTAGTAGAATTATTGCTTCAGTGGACTTTTCTATCGGGGCATCAACAGGATATTCTGGGGCAGTGACCGTTAATTTAGGATGGTTTGTTGCTTTCCATGTGCGAGGATTAAGAACGTTTCGAAACATTTCAAGCACATTGTTAAAGGTGAGATTGAATAGCCAAACATTATTGTAGATAATGGCAGGAATGACACTTTTTAGGGAAAGATTAACACAGTACAGAGTGAACTTAAGAGGTGAGGTAGAGTATTAAAAATAAAACTGTTAAAGCAATACTTTCTTGTTTACTACAAATGCCAAACTCAACTGGGAAGGAACAAAGGGTTAAAGGAGAAAAATCAATGGCTGAAGAGCTATTGTATTATTGAGGGATTTAAATTTTTGGGAAATTGGAAACTATTTTAGAATAGAAATGACCTGTACAGAAAAGATTGGTCTAATCTAAACTGGAAAGCAACGAATATCTTAGCAGGGAGATTTGCTTATTCTATGTAGGGAAACTTTATATTGATAGAGACGGCAAGGGGCATATTCCAAGTAGCAGTACAAATGGCAGGTTGGTTAGAATAGTTTATGAATGTGAGGAGAGCACGTCAATTAGAAAAGAAAAACGAAAGAGTCAAGATTATATAGTAATTCTGAAGCATGACGTTTCATTTATTTCAATGTAAGAGGTCTTACAGGGAAGGCTGAGGAACTCAAGGCATATTTAAGAACATGGAATTGAGACATCATATGTATTACAGAAAATTAGTTGAGAGATGTTCATGTCGAGAGTGCATTTATGGGAAAACACAACAGTTCGGCAGCATGTGAGGAGCAGGAAAGTCAACGTTTTGGGCAAAAGCCGCTCATGTGGAATGGGCTGATGAAAGGCTTTTGCTTGAAGCATCAAGTTTCCTGCTCCTCTGATGCTGCCTGACCTACTGTGCTTTTCCACCACCACACTCTTGACTCTAATATCCAGCATCTGCAGTCCTCACTTTCGCCTGAAAGATGTTCAAGACTGGCAATTCAATGTTCCAGGTGTAAAGGGTCATATAAAGGATGGAAACAGACATGTGGAGGACAGGGAGGGGGAGGTCTGCCGTTTTTGATTAAGGAATAAATTATTGCTGTAACTGGGAAAGATATTTCTGAACAATTATCCAGTTAAAATATTCATGAAGTATTAAAAATAAGAAAATAAAGTTGACTTTGAACAGATTGCACTAAATGCTCATTTGTGACAAATCGTCCATTGAAAATATATTGGTTGAATTTAAAAATAAGAAAGGAAAGAGCACGTTTATTGTATTGTACCATCTGCTCTCCCAAAGTAAGAAAGAAATTGTGAAACAAACATAAAGGGAGATCTCGGGCATATGTAAGCATACAATAATGGGGGATTTTAATTTTCTAAAAATTGATTGGGACTACCATGCGTTAACGGGTTGGATGGTGAAGAATTTGTCAAATGTGTTCACAAAAATTTTCTTCATCAATATGCGGATGATTCTAACAGAGAAAGAGCTAAACTAGGCCTTCTTTTGTTCAATAGGCAGGGCAAGTGACTGAAGTAAACGTGAGGGCATATTTTGGGTTTTGCAATCATAACTCTATTCGTTTCATAATGGTTATGGAAAATAATAAGTCTTTCATTCATGTTTGCTTTAATTAGAGTACCACAAATTTTAATGGCATGGGACAAGGACTTACCAAGTTTAATTGGAGTAGACTGTTAGCAGGTAAAACAATGTCCGACAAGTGGGAGGCGTTCAACAGTATGACGTTGGGAGTTGAGAGGCATTATGTTCCTTTTAGAGTGAAGGGTAATGCTGGTAAGCTTAAGGAACAATGGACAACTACAGTTATTTAGCTTTTATTCAGGAATCAAAGAAAACCTTACTTTAGACATAGAGAACTTTATTCAATTTCATCTCTTAGTCAATATAAAGAATGTGGGGCATTATTTCGAGAGAAATCACGAAAGCAAAAAAAGATATGAGATAGCATGGACGGATAAGGTTAAGGATAATCCAAAGATATTGTGCAACTACATTAACAGCAAGAGGGTAACCACAGAGAGGGTAAGGTCTCTCAAAGATCATGAAAGATATCGATGTTTTGAACCAATAAGATGGGGAATAAAATCATCCCATTCCCGATTCACTGGACAGCAACAAACACACATTATTGCCTGCAGCTCACATTCATCCAGCTTGAACTCTATCTGTTATTTGTCAATCTCTTGACCTATTTGCTCAAGATCCTTTTGTATTCTTAGAAACCCTTCTTCATTATCCACGATGCCACCAGTTTTGGTGTCATCCGCAAACTTATGAACCATGCCTTCGATATTCTCACGCAAATAATTTGCATAAATGACAAACAATGAAAACCCAGAACTAACCTCTGTGCAACACTGCTGGGCACAAGCTTTCAGTCCGAAAAACAATCACCCACGATTACTCTCTGTCTCCTGTCATTGTACCAATGGAAAGTGCTGGAGAGAAACCCCACAGTTCTGGCAGTATCGGAGCAGAGAAAAATGGAATTAACTCTTTTTGAGTCTAACATAACATTTTTCAGATCAGGTTCATCTCCGACTCGATATGTTAACTCTGCCCAGATCCTGTGTAATCTGTTGCTTTCCTCCTTCATTTTGCATTTGTATTTCAGATTTGCACTTTCTCTAATATTTTGCTTTTTCTTGGTTGCTCAGGATGTTGAACCAGATTATATTTGGACAATATGCTCCATTCCTGTTCCCATCACTCGTGCCAGTGACGCATGTATTACACTGGAGTCTGTTTCTTCTTTAAGTTCTGAAAATAAATGCGTGGATCTCATCAAAGTAATCTTGATTTAAATGGCCTTTAATAGACAGCTTCACTTGATGAAAAATTAGGAATAGTATATTAATTATGATATTGTCTGTGCGTTTTATGACTAAACTTGTCTCCTCAGTTTCTGAACATTTTCAATATATTTCTCTGAATATGTACAATAAAGGTGGTGGTCATACAGCCCATCATCTCTGTACCAGCTCGGTATGAGCTGTATTCTCACTCTCACTCTGCTGTAACTCACTAGAATGAAATATGTTTTGTTATCTATGTCTGTTTTTATTTCTGAATATCCCGTCCAGATATGAACAATCTTAACAACCTGTACAACCTGTGATTAAACAGTCGATATATAAAATATAGCTATGTACTTCACATTTAAAATTGCCCTATTCAATTCACATTGCTGTTCAACATTCCATAAACCAGGGGTCATCTGTTATCATGCTCTGCATTGCATTTCATTCCATTTGTCAAAAACAGTGATGGCTGAATACTAGTAACTGGGAGATAATGCTGCACTCCCCTCAAGTCACCTCAGCCTCTGGCCGCAGCCTGTTCTCTCTCATAGCCATGACTTTTAATAAACAAAATTATTATACATTGCTATGGTCAGGCCCGACCCATCACAACGTTCTTAAGCACATCGCCCAATCTGCAGTGTTGCCATTTGTTGAAGGTAAGTTTATAGTGGATATTCCCAGAGTGAATTATTTGGTCTGACAGTCGACTTTAAAACCAACAGAATGCATTTGCAAAAATAAGGAATGAAACACAACGAACCGAAATTACTGTATCTGAACAATTCATCTTTTCCAAAACTGACAGGATATCTCTAATTAATGATGCTGATCCAAATTACTTGCAATAATCCGAATATACAAACCCCTTAGCACAAAGAGTAAACATTTCACCAAAAAAAACTTATCGGTTACAAAGTCAGAGGGCTGAAGGAGGGGGAGAGCGTCCAGTTTCAACACTGAACCTGACTCAACTAACCCTCGAACCGAACTGACCTGTACAGCTGGCGAGCTGGCCATATCCCCTTGAATGCGCCAGTTTTTTAAAAGGCTTGAAAGCCCTCTGTCCGAGGCATTATCTGTTAGGCAAAAAAACAAAGGACCCCAATGAAGCATTCAATATTGAGACATGTTGGAACCTTGGGATGTTTAGAACCTCTCTGAAAAAAAAGGACAACATAACCTTATCAAGAGACCCCCTGTGTGACAACTCCCCTAATATAAAATCGAATCTTCAATATCCAAAGATGGCATCAGTTTTCAAAACCACCAAAAATAGTTGTTCATACTCTAAAATGCGCATATACATTTGTTTACAGTAAACATGCGAACAGGCACCACTACATCCAGATTCAGTGTGTGGAACTTCCATCATTGAGTGTCTCCATTTGCATTGGCAATCACTTTTTCAAGAGCTCCACGTGCACAATTTTCAAATTGAATGGCTGTAACAACAGGCCCCAGCTAAACAGTCTCGCATTTTTGTCCTTAAATTTCTCCAAAAAGACTTCACTGGGTAGTGATCAGTGTAAATGGTTGTCTCCGATATGTTGCGTGCAACGTTAACACTGAAATGTTGTCGTGCCAACACAAAGCTTGCAGTCTCTTTCTCAACTGTTGAATATTTCTACTAATGAACGTTCAACTTCTTGGAGAAATACCCAATAGGTCTTTGTGTCTTCTTGTCGATTTCCTGCAGGAGCCCAGCACCGAAATCCACATCATTCACATTTAAATCCACCTTGAATGGTTTTGCATAATCTGGTGTGTCTGATCGTGGGCAGTGGTTACCACATATTTCAAGTTCCGCCAAATGCCTTCTGTCAGTCCTCTGTCCACTGAACCTTCTTGCCTTTCTTTAACAATTCAGTGAGTGGAGCAGTCACACTGCGAAAATCAGGTACAAACATTTGATCAAATCCACTTAGTCCTGCTCCTTTTGTCAACGGTATGGGAAATTCCCCAATTACCTTCACTTTTAAATCTCATGGTACCGTTTATCTATGGCCAATAGCATGGCCAAGGAAGGTGACTTTTGCTTTGGCAGATTCACTTTACACTCAGTTTACCACCAAGTCTGCCTTCCGAAGTTGATCAAACAAGTCCGCTAGATTCTGTAAGTGTTCCTTCCATGAGTCAGTAAAAATCACAAGGTCATAAATGTACACCACAGGTTGGATAATCCGGAAATTTATTGGTTAGTCCCTGAAATGTGGCCGGCACATTTTTCATACCAAATGTAAGTTGCTTGTCCCACATTTTCAACACAGTCTTCCAACCATGGAACTGGGTATGCATCAACCTTTTTAAAAGCATTGATGTTACGATAGTCCACACATAATCGTTGGGTACCATTTGGCTTTGGCACCATGACTATGGGTGATTTCCAGTCACTGTAACACATGTTGATTATGTCATCTTAGAGCATGCATTCAATCTCTTTCTGAACCTGTGCCAACCTTAGAGGATTATGCGTGTAAGGATGTTGCTTAATCGTAACGGCATCTCTTATAGCTACATTAGGCACAGATAAGTGAGGATTTCCAAGTTAATATCTGCATATCTCCCCATGTGATCGCAAGAACTCTTTCTGGTCAGTTCGATTTTTCTCAGAAAGGTAACTCAATCATTTATCCCAATTTTAGACAACAACCTCATTGTCCACTTTAATTTGTGGAATGTCCGATTCAGAATCCTCTGAAATGCTTTTTCCTTCTGTGCCGTAATCATTAACTCCTCGTTCTCTGGCTGTCCTTACCTGTCAAAGTACCTTTTGAGTCTATTCACATGACATACGCTGTGAGATTTCTTTCTTTCTGGAATCCCTATCAAGTAGTTACCCTCACTCAATATCCGTTGTATTTGATAAGGCCTACTAAACCTTGCTTTTCAAATTTCACCTATAACTGGAAGTAACAGTAATACCTTATCCCCGATCGCAAAATTGCAATTTTTAAAATTTCCTATCCGCTTCCTGTTTTATTGCATGCTGCAATACTTTTAAATGCTGTCCAGCCAACTCCCCAGCGCTATTAATCGTTCCTTAGGTTTTGAGACCAAGTCCAAATGTGTGGCCTTTGAACTCTGATTTACTATTTTCTCCTTAATTAATTTTAATGGTCCTCTCACTTCATGCCCCGAAAATAATTCCAGTGGAATGAATTTGCTCTGTTAATTTGGGGCATCCCTGATCACAAAAAGTGCAAATGGAATTCCCTCACCCTAATCATCTGGATAATCCTGATTATAAGCCCTCAACATGGTCTTTAATGTTTAATGTCACCTTTCTAGCGCTCCCTGCAATTTTGGATGGTAGGTGGTAGATTTGAGTTGCTTTATTCCTCAGCCATTATCGTGATAAATTAGATGTGAAGTTTGAAGCTTGGTCTCACTGTATCTTCATTGGTTGTCCATATCTATTTTTTTAAAAAAAGAGTAATTCCTTTGCAATTCTTTTAGCTGTGTTACTGCACCTCGGGATGGTCTCTGGAAATCTAGTCGATGCATCCATTATTGTTAACAAATACTGATGGCCACTTTTTTGTTTGCGATCGGGAACCTAACCAATCAATTAAGATTCCTGTAAAAGGTTCCTCAAATGCCGGAATAGTTAAGAAAGGTGCAGGTTTTATTATCGCTTGTGCTTTTCCAATTACCTGACATATATGATGCATCTGGAAAAATTCAACTACATCCTGTTGCAGCCCAGGCCAGTAAAATGTCTCTGTATTCTGTCTGTTTTTTCCTCACTCCGAACTGATGCACCATTCGCACCACCTCCTTTCTGTAACCCATTGGCAATATGACTTGATGAATCTCTTCCCATTTCTCATCTCCTTGAATATATGTTAGTCTCCATTTCCTCATTTGGACATCATTTTTAAGATATTTACACTTAGGGATACATTCAAAATTCCTAACGTATATGTTTTTTTGATACAACTGCTTTAAACTTTTATCTTTCTGCTGTGACTCAATAAGTTTAGCTGAGCAAAAGATATTTACATGATCACCTATTTGCACCTGTTTTGTCTCAACTTTCTGATGGAACAAGGTATCTGCTCATGCCACTTAAGATTCCTTAACTTTACGTTTTTGGTATTTTCTGTTTCAACTGGTGACATTGGGACTTTATTACCCACAATCAGTAAAGTTTCCAGGATAAGATTCCTACATTGATTCAGTTGCTTGCATATCCACTGGCTTTTGAACGAGAGTAGCAGTAATCCAACCACTGAATCAGCTATATTTTCTGCAAGGATAAATTTTATTGCTGGAGCTGAGACTTTGTCCAATACCCCTACCACAATTTTCCCACACGTTTCTGGGCACGCGATGCTCACTTTACATATTTTTGCACCTTTTGTCTCATGGTGAATTCACTCTCGCAGTACCTTTTCTGGAAATAGTCCTTCAGGAGTACATATCTCCTTACCTTTTCACAAGAGGATCCTGTGTCTCTTAATATTGCATCCTCTTTACCTGCCTTATGTGAATAAAATTTCCCTTTGCAGGTATATTTTCTCAGCAAATCTGGCACTTCCTCCTTAACAAACCTCCAATCAGCTTGTACACTCTGATGCAGCTTTCTAGCTTCCACTGTGCTTTCTGTTACCACTCCGACAAAACTCCCAGACTTTACTTTTTATTCCTGCATCTGTGTTTTTTTTTTCCTGAACCCACCAAAACAGTGATTTCATGTGTCCTAATTTGTTGCAATGAAAACATTTTAACTTTGAGCTTTTTATCTTCTTTGCCTCCTTCACGTATTGCCTTTTTACCCTGTGGTAAGTTCTTCACCGAGATCTACATCTCCCTTTCTACGTGGGGATTTCTCTTTGCCAAAATTTCTATACATCATGGACTGAAATTGATTCTGGAAGCCAAAACAAGTTTTATAATCATAATCACTAGTCATAATCATCAGCCACAAATGGGCTTGCACTATGTGAATGCTTAAACTCCTTCAAAGTAATTGTCCCTCGAAGAGCATCTTGTGTTAGCTCTCTTTTTAAAGCTCTTATCCATCTCTCAAAATTACTTTGTTTAATCCTTTCAAACTCAATATGGGTTCGACCAGGATCCTTCCTTAAATTCCTGAAACGTTGTCTGTAGGCTTTTGGCACATGCTCATATGTACATTTTTCCCTCCTCATACTCCCCAGATCCCTCCTCTGATAGTGTTGCGCATACCTCACTAGCTCTACCTACAAGTTTTGTTTGGGTCAACAAAACCTTCATGGTCACTGGCCACTGAAATTCTTTAGCCACTTTCCTACTCATCAAATCTGGGCAAGCTGTGAATATACTGAAACACGTTTCTCACCAGGCTTTTGGACTACAATGGGATTGCCCATCCTCCGTCTGTTCCTCACTAAGCTTACCTTCAGCCTTCATCCTCATCCTTTAAAACTGACTTTCCATTATAAGTGACCTTCTCTGAAGCTCAAATGCTCCCTCTTTTTCTTTCTCTCCTGCTGAAGCTATTAATTTTTTTTCTCTTTCCTCTGCTAAACCTATTCGTTATCTTTCTTCCTCTTCTGACTTTAGTCGTAGCTCAAACTGCTTCATCTCTGCTTCTAATTCAAGCTGCTTCTTTTGCAATTGAAGTTTAGTCATCCCACAGATCCTGATGGAGTTTCCAGCAAATTAGAATGCTGAGCTACTGCTGCAATCATCTCATCTTTCCTCACATTAAAAAGGTAGCTTTAACTCCCTTTGTCTACTAATTCCCGCGGCTTGGACTTATGTGCTTTCTGTAAACCCCCCAAGGTCACTTTCCCGACCTCCAAAACAAGCTTGGTTCCTGCAAGAAGCATAGCTACCTGAAGTTCTGTTTACTCACCAAATCAAAACATGAAATAGGAGAGAATAACACCTGCCACTCGCTGTCTAAATTCTGCAAAGGCCCCCTAATCTGTTATGGACCAGACCCGACCCCTCAAAACATTTTAATAGGAAGCCCGGACCTTACATTTGCTATTTTTTGAAGGTTAGTGTATAGCTGATATTTCCAGAGTGAATTAGTTGGTCAGATTGCGGAGTTTTAAACAAATGACATTTATTTGCCAAATTACCAAATGAAACATAAGGAACCAAAAATAGAATACCTGAATAACGTATCGTATCCGAACCTGACAGGCTATCCCGATTTAAGGATGCTGTTCCAATATTCTTGCAACAATCCCAATAAACAAAACCCCTCAGCACCAAGGGTAAAACTGACACAACTGCTTACAGATTATAAGATCAGAAGGGCAGAAGGAGGCAGAGAGCGTCCAGTGACCCTGACTCAACAAACCCCCGAACTGATCTAACCTGTCCAGTTGTGGGAGCTGGACAGGTCCTCTTGATTAACAGCCTACTTTTCAAGACTTGAAAGGCTTCTGTATGAGGCATTATCTGTTAGGTATAAACAAAAGGACCCCAACGAACCTTTCAAAATTCTGACATATTGGAATCTTGGGTCGTTTGGACCCTCTTTACAAAAATCAAGGACAACATAACTCTGTAAAAGTACTGGCTTTGTGAGAACATGCCACATTTGGCTTTGGACTGAATTCCAAAAATGTAAGTCTTACTGCTTTGAAGACGATATAATGCATGAAGTTGTTTGTTAGTTTATATAAAATCATACTGTGTGTTGAAGATTCAGCATGGTCACGAGTGAATTGTCCAGACAGATCCACACTTCCTGTGTATGGTCAGGGCAAATATATCCACTGAGAATCTGTTACTTGACGCCTGTTCTAGTCGAGGAGAGACCAGCCTGGAAACCAAATCGAGATTGTTTTTTTTTTGTGTGGATGGTCATGATGGAGCGTTCAGGTGGTGACAGTATTGCAAATGAACAACACAGCAGAATCATCTAGCCTGCGATAAGAAAATGTCCATAATTCTCCCTCACAACTAACCTCACGAGAGCAATTGGTGATGGGAGATGTGACCATTAGCCAGCAATGTCAACATTCAATTCAATCCAGTTGTTATTTTGAACTGAAGGTCGAATTCTGAAAAAAAAATATCTGGAGCTGTTTGTTCAGTGACTGTGATTGATGTCAGTCTCCATGGATCCTAATTATGTCAGTGGATGGATTTCCTCTTCTACTTGTACGGGGCTTCTTCCAATGCTTTATACCATTGTTGCTGCAGATGCATCATCTGCAACACTGACAAGGATCAGCAGTTGCAGAAACAGGGAGAGGAGAGATCAGAATCAGAGAACCATAGACTGGAATGTGCCAACAATGGACCAGGATCTGAGAACAGTAGACTGGAATGTTTCAACAATGGATCAGAATCTAAGAAAAATAGACTGGAATGTCGCACCAATGCTTCAGAATCAAAGAAGAATAGACTGGCATACTGCAACAATGGACAGGAGTTTATCTTTGGGTCTTTTGTATCTTTCCTGGTATTGGTACATATTACCATTTCGGATACACGGTGTACTGTTGATTATTCAGGCTGGTTACTATCCCATGCTCGCTATTGTTGGTGTTCCTGGTAAGTCTCCCCATCTCTATCGATTTATTAATCCCATAAGCCATGGTGAACTTCGGTGCTATTTCTGTTATCTATGTTTAGAAAAGTCTGAAACTATTGTCTTCAGTTTCAAATGCAAATCCATTCATTCTCCACAAATTTCAGAACCACCCACACTCCCACCCTCACAAACATCTGAGAACAAGACTGTTCACAATCCCTAAGTACCTATTCGCCTCCAATTGATTTATGTCTTGGTATTCTCTCCATCACTAAAGCTACCCACGACCAACTCCATGATATCCCCAGACCCCATCTTGACGTCAGTGCGGGTGCTAAATAAACCATTATCTGTACCGGGGTAAAAGTCAGACTTTATGGTTCCTGTTCTCTTCTAATCGCTCTTTCTGTTACAAATGTTTCCATCAAAATCTTGTTCTTGTCTGTAAAGTAAATTCATGACAGGGACACTGTGTCGGTGTAGTAATGTCGCTGGCCACGTAATTCAGTGGCCCAGGTCTCTACACTGTGGACACTGTTTCAAATCCTATCTCAGATGATGACAGAACTTAAATTCAAATGAGAGAAACTGGAAATAAAAGTGAATTTTACTAATATAATCCCACCAGCACTATGTCAAGAAGTTTATCTATTTCACTGTTGTCCTTTGGCGAAGAAATCTCGCATTATTGCCTGATCTGAATTAAGACTGACGTCAGACTCAATACCTTAAGGAGTGGCCTCACAGTAAAAGCCATTTAGTGAGGTCCACAAATGCTGCTCTGCCAGTGATGCAGACATCCCATGCAATAACAACATGTAAGGTAGAGGAAAAAATTACAAAGAATGATGCTAGAGATCAGAAACAAAAGGAATGAGTAAGTGCCAGCGAAACGGAACAGATTTGGCAGCCTCAGGTCGAGAGAAAAATAGAAGTGAAATTTCGCGTCCAATCACCGTACTTCAGAAATGAATGCAGCTGGGAAATAGTGTGTTTGATGTTGATGACATGGATGGCTGTTGTGAAAGGGAGAAGGAGTGAGTTGAATAGATAGAGAAAGAGAGAGGTAGAGAAAGAAACAAATAGAGGGATTGTTGATGATCAGTTGGAATGGAAATAAATATTCTTATTTATTTTTCTCCTGTTCTCATGTTACTGAAATTCATGCCCATGTAAAGTGTACATCAAAGTCTCGGTTTGAAGTGAGTTATGTCCCTTTGTCTCTCTTCCTTGAGTGTGATCATCTTCTTTTATTCAGTATTGGGATGCTGGACCAGTATATAATTTCCTTTCCTCATTGTCCTTGAGAAGGTGTTGGTGAGCCGCCTTCCTGACCCAATGCAGTCTGTGAGCTGTAAGTAGTCACTGCTGAGGTCCGCCCGGTTTCATTTCTTTGAGAATTTGTAGTGAGTGACGTAACTGAGCAGCTGGCTTGGACGTTTCAAAATACAACTGTGTGTTATCCACAGTGCTGTGGGTCTGGAGTCACATGTAAGTCCGACCGGATGAAGATGGTACTAGTGTGCCAGGTAGGACAAACACAATGGTTTCATTTTTTCAATTCCTGATATTTTATTGAATGCAAAATCTAACATCTGCCGTGGTGGGATTCGATTCCGGGGTCTGAGTCATCACCTGGGTCCCTGGGTTAACATTACAGGGATAATACAGCTAAGTCTTCACCTCCTCAGCATCTCCAACAACCTCCAATGGCAAAAGTGGTGTTGCTGTTGGTGTGGCTGTGCTTAAAGCATAGCGTTTTGCAAGGCAACAAAATGATTTGGCAAAACATATCTTGCTTCTCATTTTGTATTTATGAGAAGGCGAAATGATGGGAAGTGCTCTTGGTGAAAAGGAGGTGGATGAACTTGGCCATGAGCCACTGACAGAATTCATACGGAGCAATAAGTAATGAGCATCATGTTGTTCACAAACTTGTCAGCAGCCACACTCTGACAGGGTTGGTCATTCTCTAAAGCTTCTGACCTCCATGCAGAAGACTAGCCTGTCTTCTCGGAGATGGAAGATGCCTCCTTGAGACGTGGCACAAATCATCCTCTGTCCCTCCTTACCATCAGCAAACCATGTTTATGTAATATGCATGAAACATTATCAATGGAGCCAGAAGGCACAGCATGGAGCAGTCTATCTGTGCAATCTCTGCTTCATTGGTTTGTAAATTTACAGCATCGTTGACATCCTCCTATTTCAGTGTAACAGTTTGGAGGGGCTGAATGGCCTCTTCTGTTCGTGTGTCAGTGTCTCGGGTGGCTGAATGTCCTCTTCCTCGTTCCAGGGATGAGGTTCATTATTAGGTGACCCGTGGTAGCTGCTTACCAGCGTGTTGTACTGACGAGATTCCTTATATTCCTGTGTAATAATGGACAAACAGGAGGTTGGAAGAAACAGCAAGTCAGGTAGCATCAGGAGGTGAAGAAGTCAACATTTCAAGTTTACCCGTTCTTCAGGACTGCGGGTGGGGGTAGGGGAAACTGCAGATAAAGAGGGAAAGGAGTCGTTGGGATGTGGAGAGAGGAGCAGGATGGTGAGGTAGGGGATAGGTGGACACAAGTGGTGGGTGCAACGTGGTTGGTCGATGGGAGGGATAAAACCAATTGGGAGCTAGAAGGTGGGGTCATTTGCTGGAATGGAAGGGAGGAGGCGGGGCTGGAAATGGAGTAGGTCCATGGCTGGGAAGGTTATTTAAAATTGGAGAACTCAATGTTGAGTCCTCCAGGCTGTAGGCTAACCAGGCAGAAGGTAAGATGTTGTTCGTCCAATTTGCGGTCTGACTCACTGTGGCAACAGAGGAAGCCCAGGAGGTCATGTTGGAAAGGACTTGGGAAGGGGAATTGAAATGGGTGGTGACTGGGAGCTCAGGCCAGCCCCTTTGGACCGGGCTGTGATGCTCGGTGAAATGTGCACTTAGTTTACGTTGCTATCCGTGATGTAGACAAGACCACATCAGGAGTACGTAATGCAGTAAACTACGTTGAAGGAGAGGCAGGCGAACCTCTGTTTCACCTGGAAGGACTATTTTGGGCCTTGGCTGAGGTGAGGGAGGTGTGCGTCAGCAGGTGATGCATTTTATTTTTCATCTGCAAGTGTCAGTTGCCCATGGGGATTGACTGGTTTGGTGGGGAGTATGGCACGAACCAAAAGTAGTGAAGGGAGCAGTCCTTGTGAAAGATGTGCCAGGTGATGGGATCCAACCTAGTTTACTGTATCTGCCATTCCTGATGTGGTCTTCTCTATATCGGGGAGACCAAATGTAAACTAAGGAGAATGGTTTGCTGAGCATCTCAGCTGGGCCTGTAAGGGCTGATCTGACCTCCCAGTCACTGCCTATTCAATTCCACCTCACACTCCCATTCCGCCATGGCCATCCTTGACCTCCTCCATTGCCACAAAGAACCAAATCACAAATTGGAGGAACAATGCTTCATATTCCACCTGTGTAGCCTACAGCTGGGGATCTCAACACTGAGTTCTCCAATTTCTAGTAAGTTCCCTTCCAATCCCCAGACCTCCTGCTTAGCCCCTCCCCTTTCCATTCCTCAGATCAACTCATCTTCCAACTGTCAACTGGATTCATTCTTCCCATTGGCCAACCCGGTGGTACCCTCTTCCTGTGTTCCCCACCACAAATTGCTGAATCCTCCTACTTCCCCACCTCGTCTCTTTATCTGGACACACCCTTGCCCCCATCCCCAGACTCGAAGAAAGATTATACCCAAGATGTGGACTTTTTCTCCTGATGCTGCCTGGTTTGATGTGTTCTTCTCGTCTCCTGAATTCCAACATTTGTAGTTTTTTTAAAAAAAAATCTCTTCCTGTGTAATAGGTATTAGAGAGTGAGTGTGCTGTGCCTCTACTTATCCAGTAGCTTATATGGGCTGAATGGCATTCTCATATTTTCTGTGAAACCAGCTTGAGATGCTGAGTAAGCATCTCATTTTTAGTCCTGTGGAAATGTTCAGGGTCCAGCAGTGCTGTTACATGAATGTTGCCTACACAGTAACAGCATGAGCTTGAATGTTGTCCATGTTTTGCTGTTTTATGCGATCTTTTCTGAGCATCCTATCTTCTGATCGAATGACGGAGGGTAAGACGTTGCTGAAGCAGCTGAAGATGTTTGTGCCGAGGAAGCTACCCTGAGGACCGCCCACAGAGATATCCAGGGGCTGAGAGGATTCATCTCCATCAGCCGCATGGTGCTCCAAATTGTCCAACCACTTGGGAATTAAAAACTGATTCCATTTAGGTGCAATTTTATTCAGCCTCCTTGACATCTTGTTCAGTCATGTCCTCTCAGGGCCAGTCATTCTGACGCTGTGTTCTTACCTTTTGATCTGGAGATGCATGTTTTAATGGGGTGTACAAAATTAAAAATCACACAACATCAGGTTATAGTCCAACAGATTTAATTGGAAGCACACTAGCTTTTGCAGCATCGCTCCTTCATCAGGTGAATGTGGAGGGCTCAATCCTAACACACAGAATTTAAACCAAAAATTTACAGTGTGATGTAACTGAAATTATACATTGAAAAATTGATTGTCTGTTGAGTCTTTCATCTGTTTGAATATCATGGTATTCAAACAGATGAAAGACTCAAAAGACTATCAATATTTCAATGTTATAATTTCATTTACATCACACTAAAGTCTTGCTATAAATTCTGTGTGCTACGATTGAGCCCTCCACCATCACCTAATGAAGGAGCGATGCTCCGATAGTCCAATCACTTTTTTGACTCTTCCATTCCTGTGGTACTTCAAATAGCTGAATAGGCTGATACTGTTGCTGCATGATCTAAACTGGGTCTAGTTCTATCGACTGGAAGGGCTGATTAGTCTCTTCCTGTAAATTTATATCATGGTCCAGAGGCTGAGAAGCCACATCATGTTCTGGTGGAACTGAAATCCATATACACCAGATCGACCACCCTTGGAGAAAGTCATCACTGCAGATGCTGGTGATCAGAATTGAAAAGTATGGCACTGGAAAACCCCAGCTGGTCAGCCAGCATCGGAGACGCAGGAATATTGATGTCTTGAGCATTCCTGCTAATAGAGTTGTGCCTAAAACGTCGATTCTACCGCCCCTCGAATGCTACCCGACCCGCTGTGCTTTTCCAGCACCACACGTTTGGATGTCTACCGGCCCGCCCAACTCAACCTTCCTTCTCACTTCATCAAAGAACTTTAACAAATTCATCAGGCATGAACTTCCACTCACAAAGCCATTCTTACTATTTCTAATGAAACCCTGCTTTCCCAATGCATGTACATCTTATCCCTCAGAATCTTCTCAAGTAATTTACCTATCACAGATATTAAGTTACTGGTCTGTATTTCCCAGACTTTATGTTTCAGTCCTTCATGACACCTGCTTTCCTCCGGTCTTCTGGGATCTCACCTGCGGTAACTGATGATCAAAATTATCAGCCAGGGCTCCCGTAAGTTCTTCACTAGCCGCTGCACTGTTTTTGGATATATCTGGAAAGGACCGTGAGATTTATCCAACTTCAAACATTCTAGTAGATCCAATACCTCCTGTACTGTGATATGGTCTGTCCCTAAGCTATCACCAATAATTTCCCCAATTTCTCAAGTACTCATGTCTTTCTCCACGGTAAACATAGAGGAGAAATATTTGTTGAGGACATCACTCATCTCTTATGGTTCCACACAAACATATCCATTTTGGGTCTTTGAGGGGTCCTATTCTCTCTCTAGTTACTGCTTTTCCTTTAATATACTTAAAGTACCTCTTTGGATCCACCCTGATCTTATCAGGCAAAGTTATCTCATACCCCCTTTTCTCCCTTGTGATTTCCTTCTTCAGTGAACTCCTGTATCCCCTGTACACCTCCAGGGATTCGCTTGATCCCAGCTGCCTCTACCTGAGCCACGCCTCCACATTTCTTTTGGTAAAAGCCTAAATATCTCTTGTCATCCAGTGTACCTCATTCCTGTCAACTTTCCATTCACCCTCACGGGAACATATAGATCTTAAGCTCCGACTTAATGGAGGTCCCCTTGCTTCCAAACAGACTACTCCAATCAACCACTGCAAGCTACTATCTAAGTCCATCGAAATTAACCTTGCCCCGATTTAGAACTTGAATCTGTGGACCAATTTTTTCCCTCTCCATAACTATTTTAAAATTAATAGATCTATGGTCACTCGTCCCAAAGTGCACATCCACTGTCACCTCACTCACCTGTCCTGACGTATTTCTTAGGAGTAGGACAAATTTTACTCCTTCCCGATTAGGACCCTCTACATTCTACTTCGGGAAACTTTCCTGCACTCAATTGATTCCATCCCTTCAAATCCATTCATGCTCTGGCAGTGCAAGTCTGTGTTATAAAAAATATTAAAGACCCTATTATGACAACCCAAATGTTCCTGAAAGTCTCCGCAATCTCTCTACATAGTTTTGTTCCTGCAATTACTGTTTACAATTTGGGGGCCTACCGTACAACCCCAATAATGTCACCATCCCCTTCTTATTTCTTAGTTCCACCCAAAGAGCCTCATTGGATGATCCATCAGTTGTTTTATCTCTGATCACTGCTGCGATACACCCTTTATTCAGAAATGCAATTCCCCTCCTCTCGCTCCACAATCTCTGTTCCTCCTGATGCATTTAACCCTGGTACATTATGCTGTCAGTCCTATACATCCCTCAGCCATGTTTCTGTAATAGCTAGACTATTGAGCGCCGATAACCTTTCTACACCCTGAATTCATCGGCCTTAACTGTCAGCCCTTTTGCACTGAAATAAACACAATTTAATCCACAGGCATTTCTTGTTCCCTATCGTGGTCCAGCCTGATATGTCTCCTCAACGTACTATGCTTGATTACTGTATCTCCATCCAGCCTCTCACTTGCCTCCCTGCTCTTGAGAATACCAACTCCTGCCAATCTCGTTTAAACACCCCCCTGTTGCACTAGCAAAACTAGCTGCGAAGATATTGATCCCCCTCCAGTGGATGTGCCACCAGTCCCTCCTGAACAGGTCAACTCTGCCACAGAAAAGCTACCAATGGTCTAAAAATATGAATCCCTCCCACTGCACCAATTCTTTAGTCACATATTTATTTTCATATCCTCCTATTCTTACCTTCAATACCTCATCACACTGGAAGTAATCTGGAGATAATCACTATCGAGGTCCTGGTTTTTAACTTTTCTCCTAGTTCTCAGTTAATTAGTCTAGAATCACATTCCTATATCTAACCGTGTCATTTGTACCATCGTGCACAATGACTTCTGGCTGCTCACCCGCCCCCTTGAGAACTTTCAGCAGCCACTCAGAAACATCCTGGATCCTGAAACCTGAGAGGCAACACACAATCCTTGTTTCCTGTTTGAGGCCACAGAATCTCCGATCTGTTCCCCCTAACAATCAAATCTCTTACCTCTAACACCCTGTTTACCTTTATTCTTTCCTGCTGCTCCCCAGATCCAGTGCAACCATCTTGGCTACTGCCGCTTTCCCCGATCAGTCATTCCCTGACACCTATCGCCCATCTCCCAACATACACAAAACCAGTATCCAAAATGGTATACTTGGTTTCGAGAGGAATAGCCACAGGGGATTCCTGCACTTTCTGCCTACTCCCTTTGCCATTTCTGGTGGTCGCCCAGCTACTCTCTGCTTGGAACACGACAGGAAGCAAGGAAAGCCTGATGTATTAAATTGTTTTTAATGAAATGAAACAGGGCTGATAGGTAAGGCAGAGGAACTCAGGGCGTGGATCTTTACATGAGACTGGGATATTGGAAACTTTACAGAAACATGGCTAACTGAGGGACTTGGGTGTGATCACCTCACTAAAGCTTTTATCTATGAAGTGTTCCGTATCTCAGATGATCCAGAGTGCTCCTGAACACGGTCTCCCAGGAGCTGCATCAGGGTGCACTGCCCACACGTGTAGTCATCAGGGACAGTGGAAATCTCCCTGAGCTTCCACAAACCGCAGGAGGAATATGCAACTGACCTAACTGCCATCACCATTGTTGTCAGACTAGCGTTAAAAAAGAGTTGACCTGAGCTTACCTTTACCTTTTGCTAAACCGCTGCTCACCGATGTCTCTGGAACCAAAGCATAGCTACCTATTCTGCCACTCACAGTACGTTAATAGACCACTCCACGTTTAGGTTTGGTTAGGGAAGGTTGGAGACACTACAGTAATGTATTGTTTGGGCCTTAAGCACTCCTAAACACCAGGCAAACGCTTGGATTTGGGGTGGTGGGGGGTGGTGGTGGGGGTGTTGTCTTGCTGAGGTCTTCCTCCTAGTAGTGGTGACCCATCCGCGTTGTCGCAGTCCTCTGGTATTTTCTGCATACTAGCACTGCACTTATGAATTCCTTGTAACTATTGATTGTATTCGAAACTGTGTCTCACTCCGGAGGGAGAGATGTTGATATTCCAGTAAATACAGTCTATTAAAAAGGGCTTGCCATTAGACATACGAGCGTCAGTATGCCCATCCGCTCTCTGACTCTGCTTTTGCTTTCCACTAGGGTACATTTATTCTGATAACATTCCATTCCATTTTCCTACATTTTCCCTGTAACCCTTGTTTAAAAATCTGTGGATCTCAGCCTTGAAGATATTTAGTGATCATTTCTCAACAGCCTTCACAATTTTCTGCAATTGTTTTCCTCCCACTGATGTGAGACTTAGTGGTCTTTCATCCCATGGCTTTTTTTTCTAGCACTCTGTGTGGAAGTTGAACCTACATTAGATGTTGTTTTGTTTGATCACACCACCTCTGTGGCCAGAGGCAAAACAAAATAAAGCGCAACATTTAAGAGCCTGTAATCTCCTCCCTCATCTTCCACATCAGTCTAAGAGACAGTTCATCCAGATCTAGGGATTTGCCCACTATTTATCCTGCATCAACTTCCAATTATTCCTCAGCTTCTGTCCAGGAACTGCTTCTCCAAAGTGAAGACCAATATGTAGTACGTGTTTGACATTCTCAGGCTCAATGCACAGGTTGCCTCCTCGGTCCCTAATACTCCCTATCCTTTCTCTTGTTAGAACATAGAACATAGAAAAATACAGCGCAGTACAGGCCCTTTGGCCCTCGATGTTGCGCCGATCCAAGCCCACCTAACCTACACTAGCCCACTATCCTCCATATGCCTATCCAATGCCCGTTTAAATGCCCATAAAGAGGGAGAGTCAACCACTGCTACTTGAAGGGCATTCCATGAACGTACGACTCGCTGAGTGAAGAACCTACCCCTAACATCTGCTCTATACCTACCACCCCTTAATTTAAAGCTATGCCCCCTTGTAATAGCTGACTCCATACGTGGAAAAAGGTTCTCACTGTCAACCCTATCTAAACCCCTAATCATCTTGTATACCTCTATCAAGTCACCCTAAACCTCCTTTTCTCCAATGAAAACAGCCCCAAGTGCCTCAGCCTTTCCTCATACGATTTTCCTACCATACCAGGCAACATCCTGGTAAACCTCTTCTGCACCCGTTCCAGTGCCTCCCCATCCTTCCTATAGTATGGCGTCCAAAACTGCACACAATAGTCCAGATGCGGCCGCACCAGAGTCTTTGGGCGGCACGGTGGCACAGTGGATAGCACTCTTGCCTCATAGCACCAGAGACCCGAGTTCAATTCCCCTCTCAGGCGACTGACTGTGTGGAGTTTTCACATTCTCTCTGTGTCTGCGTGGGTTTCCTCCGGGTGCTCCGGATTCCTCCCACAGTCCAAAAATATGCAGGTTAGGTGAATTGGCTATGCTAAATTGCCCGGAGCGGTAGGTGAAGGGGTGAAATGTAGGGAAATGGGTCTGGGTGAGTTGCGCGTCGGTGTGGGCTTGTTGGGCCAAAGGGCCTGTTTCCACACTGTAAGTAATCTAATCTAAACTGCAACATGACCTCAGGACTCTGGAACGCAATTTCTCTACAATAAAAGTCAGTACGCCATATGCCTTCCTCACTGCACTATTTACCTGGGTGGCAACTTTCAGAGATCTGTGTATATGGACACCAATTTCCCTCTGCTCATCCACACTACCAAGTATCCGACCATTAGCCCAGTACCCCATCTTTTTGTTACGCATACCAAAGTGAACCACCTCACACTTACCCACATTGAACTCCATTTGCCACCTTTCTGCCCAGTTCTGCAGCTTATCTATATCCCGCTGTAACCTGGCACATCCTTCCTCACTGTCAACAACTCCACCGACTTTCGTATCATCCGCAAACCTGCTCACCCAACCTTCTAGCACCTCCTCCAGGTCATTTATAAAAATGACAACCAGCAATGGTCCCAAAACAGATTCTTGCGGAACACCGCTAGTAACTGCACTCCAAGATGAACCTTTAACATCAACTACTACCCTCTGTCTCCTTCCAGCCAGCGTATTCCTAATCCAAACCTCCAACTCACCCGCAATACCATACCTCCGTATTTTCTGCAGTAGCCTACCATGGGGGACCTTATCAAACGCCTTACTAAAATCCATATACACCACATCTACCGCTTTACCCTCGGCCACCTCCTTAGTCACCTTCTCAAAGAATTCAATAAGGTTTGAGAGGCACGATCTGCCCTTCACAAAAGCATGCTGACTATCCTTGATCACATTATTCCTATCCAGATGTTCATAACTCCTATCCCTTACAATTCTCTCGAAAACTTTGCCCACAACAGAAGTGAGACTCACCGGCCTATAGTTACTAGGGTTATCCCTACTCCCTTTCTTGAACAAGGGAACCACATTTGCTATTCTCCAGTCTTCTGGCACTATTCCTGTAGACAACGAGGACATAAAGATCAAGGCCAATGGCTCTGCAATCTCGTCCCTTGCTTACCAGAGAATCCTAGGTTAAATGACATCACTCCCAGGGGCTTATCTATTTTAACCCTTTCCAGAATTTCCAACACCTCTTCCTTACATGCCTCAAAGTCGTCCATTCTAATTAATTGTGACTCAGTATTCACATCAGCATCAAGGTCCTGTTCCTGAGTGAATACTGACGAAAAGTATTCATTCAGTGTCTCCCCAATCTCTTCAGCCTCCACACACAACTTCCCACTACTATCCTTGACTGGACCTATTCCTACCCTAGTCATTCTTTTATTCCTGACATACCTATAGAAAGCCTTTGGGTTTTCCCTAATCCCACCAACTAAGGACTTTTCATGTCCCCTCCTTGTTACTCTTAACTCTCTCTTCAGATCCTTCCTAGATACCTTATAACTCTCAATCGCCCCAATTGAACCTTCACCCCTCATCTTTACATAGGCCGCCCTCTTCCCTTTAACAAGGGATTCCAATTCCTTATTAAACCACGGCTCCCTCACACGACCCTTTCCTCCTGCCTGACAGGTACATACTTATCAAGGACACTCAATAGTTGCTCCTTGAACAAGCTCCACATATCGATTGCACCCTTGCCTTGAAGCCTACGTTTCTTAGGCAACGCAATCTAAGTCGTGCATCACCGCATCATAATTTTCCTGCCCCACCTATAACTCTTACCCTGCAGTGCACACTTATTCCTCTCCATCACTAGAGTAAAAGTCACCGAATTGTGATCACTGTCCCCAAAGTGCTCACCTACCTCCAATTCTAACACCTGGCCTGGTTCGTTACCCAGAACTAAATCTAGTATGGCCTCACCTCTTGTTGGCCTGTCTACATGGTGTTTCAGGAAACCCTCCTGCACACATTAGACAAACACCGACCCATCTAACAGACTTGAGCTATAGCTTTCCCAGTCAATATCAGGAAAGTTAAAGTCCCCCATAACAATCACCCTATTAGTTTCACTCTTCTCCTGAATCATCCTCGCAATCCTTTCTTCTACGTCTCTAGGACTATTCAGAAGCCTGTAGAAAACTCCTAACAGGGTGACCTCACCTTTCCTATTCCTAACCTCAGCCCAAACTACCGCGAGTCTTCATCCATCGTCCTTTCCACCGCTGTAATACTATCTTTGACAAGCAATACCACACCTCCCCCTCTTTTCCCCCACATCTGACCCAACTAAAACATTTAAACCATGGAACCTGTAACAGCCAATCCTTTCCCTGTTCTACCCATGTACCCATAATAGCCACAACATCGAAATCCCAGGTACCAACCCACGCTGCAAGTTCACCTACCTTATTTCGTATAATTCTTGCACTGAAGTATACACTAAGTAATTTTAAAACAAACTGTCATACCTTCACTGTAGCCTTCCGGGCTCGTTTATACTCAGCCGCTGCTCGCACTCATAAATTACCCTCTTGCCCTTAATGAACCGATAAAATGTGTTTGAATTCTTGAGCATATTGCCCACTAATGTTTTTATCACCCCGCTTTTTGCTCTTTTACTTACTTTCTTGAGTTTAGCCCTATACGTTATCTCTACTCTTCTGGGATCTCCATTGACCTAATCACTTTATGCGTGCTTTAAGCTTCTCTTTCATTTTAAATTCTGTTCTGAATATTTGTAGACATCCCATACTCTCTGGGCTTGTTTTTCTCATTTCCATCTTTATTGTAACATGTTGTGGTGCCACCCTCATCAATTCCATTTTGAGCATGTGATCCCCACCACGCCCACGCTGTTCTGCAACAGTTTCACCCAGAAGTAACTGTACCGTGGCCAGATCCTGTTTTTCTTTTGATAAGATCTGCCTCTATCATCCAAATTATTTTTATTTTTCAAACATTTTTTCTTTTGGACTTTTCCTTAATAAGCTAAAAATGCTTGAGTCACGGTCAACTGGTCCTGCAATGCTCTCCCAATCCTGCCTGCTACACCGAACTGGCTTCATTCCACAGTGAGGCTCGGCACAGCCTCACCCATTGTTGTATCTGCTACATGTTTATATAAAGAGCTCTCTGGAATAAATGGCAAGACATTGTTGCCCTCTTAAAAATAATTATCTCTGCCCTAATCAATGTTTGTAATTGAAATGCCTGAATATAATGATCATATTATTGCATTTATACACCTGAGTGAATTGGTTATGTATCTGCTCCTGTAGTTTATTTTATCTGGAGGTCTATAATATAACCCCATTAGTGTGTCTATCATTGATTTGAACCTAATTCCAACCCACAAACCGTCATTTGAATGCCCTTCCAAGATATCATCCGTCCTTACTGCAGACTTTGACTCCATAATTACTAAGGCAATACCACCTTGTCTTTTACCCCTCTCCTGTGATGCCTATAGTTCTTGTACCACAGAATATTGAGTTGTCAGCTCTGACCTCCCTCAAACGCATCTACGTGATGGAAAAAATATCCACTTTCCCATGTCACTTCGTTCCCTTATCAAATCTGAAGATCTGATAATATTCCCAGCATTATGGTAAAGGACATCCAGCCTGGAATATAGCACCTGGAGTACTATATATCTCGGAGTTCTTCAGCCATTTACTTTTTGTTATCAAGCTGCCTTTCCATGAACTAAAAATGTAACTCTGGGACTGAATGAATATCGTTGAATTGTAATTTATTTTTTAATTAATGTGTTAATTAAATGCAACGTTCCAGAACTGAACAGTCAGCTTCAAATAGAATGAATTCCTGCTGATTAATTCCCTGCTCAGTGTGCAGCGGGATCAGCCCTCAGTAATGGAGAAAGTGAGGACTGCAGATGCTGGAGATCAGGGTCGAAAAGTGTGGTGCTGGTAAAGCACAACGAGTCAAGCAGCATCCGAGGAGCAGGAGAGTGAAAGCTTTGGGCATAAGCCCTTCATCAGGAAGGCATTGATTTGTTCACATTTTTTCCATTCCGTGATTCATGGAATATTTGGAATTGGACTTGCTCAGGAGGGCAGCACTGTATATAGCCCTGAAATGGAAAGCAGTCAAACAGTTAATTTTACAGGGAGTAGATAAACTGAGGTGAAGTACAGAATGGGCGAAGTCCAAACAAGGATAGATAAGTCCCCTGGACCATACATGAAGCACCCGAGGTTACCAGAGGAATTGAGGGAAGAGATTGCTGTGCCTTTGGCTATGATCTTTGTGTCCCCACTGTCCAGTGAAATACTGCCTGATGATCAGATGGTGGCAAAAGTTATTCCCATATTCAGGAAAGGCAATAGGGATAATCCTGCGAAATACAGCCCAGTCAGTCTTACTTCTGTATTGGGCAAAGTATTGGAATGGATTCTGAGAGACAGAATTCATGATTACTTGGAAAATCATAGTTTGATTAGAGATAGTCAGCATGGCTTTTTGAGGGGCAGGTCATGCCTCACACAACTTAGTGAATTCTTTCAGGGTGGGATCAAACACATTGATGAAGGTAGAGCAGTGGATGTGATGTACATGGATTTCAGCAAGTTACCATAAAATCGGCTCATTCAGAAAGTAAGGATGCATGGGTTACAGAGATATGGGGAAATCTGTGTGCGTGGATACAAAATTGTCTGGCCTGTAGAAGACTGATGGTGGTAGAACATGGAAAGTATTCAGCCTGGAGCTTGGTGACCAGTGGCGTTCTTCAGGAATCAGTTCTGGGACTGCTGTTCTTAGTGATTTTTACAAATGACTTGGATGATAAAGTGAAAGGCTGCTTTAGTCAGTTTCACGATGTAACAAAGATGTTGGAGTTATGGATAGTGTGGAGGGCTGTTGTAGGTTGTAATTGGATATTGACAGGTTGCAGGACTGGGCTGGTAAATGACAGATGGAGTTCAACCTGGATAAGTGTGAAGTGATTCATTTTGAAAGGTTGAAATTGAATATAGAATACAGGGTTAAAGGCAGGATTATTGGCAATGTGGAGGACCATCGGGATGGTGTGTTCCATGTCATAGGTCGCTCAAAGTTGTCACACAAGCTGATAAGGTTATTAAGGTCTATGGTGTTTGCATGAGGCAGGGATTGAGTTTAAGAGCCGCAAGTTTTTGCTGCAACGCCAAAAAGCTCTGGTGAGACTACACTTAGAATGTTGTGTTCAGTTCTAGTTGCCTCATTACTGGAAAGACATTGAGGCTTCGGAGAGGATGCCGGGGAGATTTACCAGGATGCTGCCTGGACTGGAGGGCGTGTCTTACAAAGAAAAGTTGAGGGAGCTAGGGCTTTCTCCTTGGAGCAATGAAGAATGGGAGGTGACATGAGAGAGGTGTATAAGATGATGAGAGACATAGGTAGAATGGGTAGCCAGAGACTTTCTCGCAGGGTGGGAATGGCTATCTCGAGCGAGCATAATTTTAAGGTGATCGGAAGAAGGTTTGAGGAGATGTCAGAGGTAGGTTCTTTACACAGAGAGTGGTGTGTGCTTGGAATGCACTGCCAGCAGCGTTAGTAGAGTCACCTGCATTAGGGGATATTTAAGTGAGTACTGGATAGGCACATGAAGGGTATGTCAGTTATTCTGATCTTCGAGTAGGAAAAAAGTTCAGCAGGACGTCAAGTGTCGAAGGGTCTCCACTGTCCTGTACTGTTCTGTGTTTTATGTTTCACCCAGTCTGTGGATTCTTATCAATTGCTAAATGTGTGAGAGAGTGGTGGGTATGAGATTAGGAACCTGGGGAGGGGCGTTAGCCCAAAACTTCCAGTGATGTTGTTCATTGTTCCATTCACCTGAATGCCAGTATGTGTGGTGTCCTACACCAGGCAGGCTCCGCCAAGTTCAGTTATTAACGTGATTCTTGACTTGTCATTTGCTGCTGTTTTATTCAAGTACAATTTGTTGGGTGACCCATGCATTAATCAGATGTTTGGTATATTTCGTGAATTGGGCAAAAGTAAGATGTCAACTTTGATTATTCAACTGTACTATAATCTCTGAAAAGCATTAGGTTGATTCTATTTATGGAACAAAAATATAGACTCCTGTCATGATTTTCTAACACAGAAATAAAGAATGTGCATTTCATTTTGTATCGAACAAACAACATGGATGTAACTCTTTTGGCGATCAGAATTACAAACACAATGTCAGGATTCAAAATAATGCATTGTCACTCCAAAATTTTGAAAGTGATTGGATTCTGAATGATTACATGTTTAGGGTGAGCAAATGGTTGAACAATCAAATAGAATTAGCATTCTTATACATTTATATATCATCAATCTGTTTAATTTCTCACTGAAATGTACAAGCTTCAGCTATTTGCCAGCGAATTAAGAATGGCCATAATTCAAAATGGACTGTGAATATCAACATAAATAAATGATTTGTGCTTTCAAATTTTAGTGAACAATAATTTGAAAACTTTTAAATTTTAGATAGAACGTTATTTAAAATGAAATGTAGACAGTAAACAAAAAACGATGAACATATTATCGTGTGAGAGAAAAGTCAGACCTTTTCAAAGAGGTTTGTGCCAAAGCAATGACAGATTTGTTTTAGCAATTGGAATACAACAATTAATATATTCGTGTTCTGAGCAATAATTAGACTACAAAGTGAAGCTGGTCTGGTAATACTTGCATTTTAAATGCTTATGCTGCACTAAATAATCAGATATTCGTGAGCATTTTCAATGGGAAATAATCTGATACTGACTTTTATTCGCATCAGACACTTGATAGAGTGCAAAACTTTAAAGTACAGGAGGAGGCCATTGGCCACTGTGTGTACATCAGCTCCAGGAATGTCTCCCAAGCCCCTCCCATTTGCCAACTCTATCTCTGCAGCCTGTTGAATTGATAATTTCAAATGCATTACCAGTTCTCTTTTTAATCTTCATCCACAAATCTCCCAGGCAGTTCCATTCCAAATCCTAACAACCCTCTCAATAAAGAAGTTTTTCCTTTTCTCACTCCTGGCTCTTTTGCTGACAAGTTTAAAAATTAGAACTCCTTGATGCTGTAATGCCAACTTACGGAAACAGAGTATTCCTGTTTTACTCTTCAACTTTTTTTCATAGTTTTAAGCACCGCAATAAGTTCACATATTTATCTGTTTTCCCCCAGGAATAATAAGCCTTGCAAGAACTGCAACAAGCACTACATCGGAAAAACAGGCAGAAAACTAGCCACCTGGATACATGAGCAACAACTAGCCAGAAAAATGACATGACCCACTATTACTAGCATTGTTCCATACAGATGAGGAAGTACACCAATTCGACTGGGTCTGCACATCAATCTAGGACAAACCAAACATAGACACGCACGAGAATTCCTAGAAAAAATTCCTGACGAAGGGCTTTTGCCCAAAATGTCTATTTTACTGCTCCTCGGATGCTGCCTGAACTGCTGTGCTCTTCCAGTACCACTAATCCACAATTTCTAGAAGCGTAGCATTCCAAACGGAAATCAATCAACAAACAAATAGATTTTGTTTCCATCTCACACTCACTGAGAAAATGAACCGGACATAAAATCACCAATACTGGAAATTATATCACTGACTCAAGGAAACCTAAACACATAAATAGCAAGTGGGACATAATACCAGCACTTTAACAGAGTCTCACTGATAATGTTCCCTAGTACAGTGATGAACCATCTGAAAATGAACTCTCCAGCTCAGCGAGCAACTGACATCCACAAGAAGCGCAATTTCTCTCATCCTCCCTTTAACTAAATCCTTCATTCCAGTTATCGTTCCAGTTATTTGTATTCTTCTGCAAAGTAATGTAGTGTCTGTCTGTCTCTGTGTGTGAGAATGTGTGTGTGAGAGAGAGAGAGAACGAGAGAGAGAGAGAGAAAACAATCATCTGTGATCTCTGGATGACTTCCCGCGCCATGTGGAAAAGAGGGAAGGATGAGGAACACAGTATTGCTTAACATGTTGTTAAAAAGCTCGTTCATGGTTAATGGTTCCAGATTTTTGGATCATGGAGATGTCTTCCAGGACAGGTGGGACCTGTATAAAAAGACAGGTTGCATCTTAACTGGACTAGCACTAACATCCTTGTTGGGAGGTTTGCTAGTGCAAGTTAGATGGATTTGAATAAACCAGGAGGGTGAGAACCAAACAGCAGATCAGGAACTGAGCAGAAGGTAGAGATGATTCGGACATCAGGCACGGCCAGTCTAATGACCATGCCGAGAGAAGGAATCAAATCAGTCCAAAATGTGAGTTGGGAGTTGGAATAAATGATCGAGTTGAGGCACAGGTTTTTCAGGGATTAACAAATAAGGATAGAGAGTGTGGGGGATGTGAGAGAATGAGGAATGTGAGATCATGGAGACAATGAACAAGAAAATATTAAAGGGGAAAGAGGTTGAGGTGGAGTGAGTTGGGGAATTTTGTGATAAACAACTGGCAGCAAAACTCAGGAAAACTTGTTTGTCAAAGCGAATACCTGGGAAAAAATTTATTATGCTTCAGAGAAATAGCAATCTTATTGCTAGAGGTCTGTATTATAATGAAGGGAAAGCTGTGTTAATGTTATGGCTGTAGCTACAATAATGGTGGCAAAAAGCTAGAATAATATCGGTGCTATTGTTGCACAATGCTTGCACTGAGCATATGAATTACCCTGAATGTTCCCTGAGATGGCTGGGATGCCTTTGGCTGAGTAAGTGCTGAAGCTCCATGAGATGATGCTGTTTTGTGATGTAGCCACTTACTGAGTTCAGTCAAAGGAACAAAGCAGCAACTATCATTGTTTATTGCTTCAGAATATATCAGAGTGTCCATGGCTGCCACTGCACACAATCATGCAATGAAAACCAGGCCTATCACGCCTGTGCCAGCAAGTGCATATCCAAAGGTTTTTTAAACGTTTGTGAGGTGAACTGCCTCAACCACCCTCCTAGATAATGCATTCCAGATTCATACCATCCTCTCAGTTCCACATTCCACAAATCCTCTCTCAATCCCCTGCCTTTCACTTTAAAAGTCTGTCCCTTTGTTTTTGATCATTTGACTGAGGAACACAGCTGCTGTCTGTTCATCCTCTCCATACCCCATATGTTCTTGCACACCTGTACTAGGTTCCCTCCTCAACCTTCCCTGCTGCAAAGAAAGAAACGAGCAAATTTAGCCCTCCTCTTTCATACTCACTTTTGAGTACTCACTTGTCTTGTTACTTCTGACTTTCATCTTCCCAATTTATCGGTGTTAAATTTCATTGGCCATTGATCTGGCTATCTGAATAATCTGTTTATATCCTCTTTTAGCGTTACATTTTCCTCCTGACTGTGATCCACCCAGCTCATTTTTGTGTCATCCACAACATTGGTCATCATTTCACTGCTCCCCACCTCCACATTCTCACAATCGTCATTTCTGAATATCGCAAACAAATCATGATTTCCTTCCTGTTCTCCAAATGTTATTCAGAGGATGATTTGACAATTCCAGTCTCTTGCCTTTCCTATTTTGGTGAATTTATGAGTGATGTAGTTAACACATTTTATGAGGGAGTTTCAACAAATAGTAGTTTCGAGACAGAGTTGAATTCACCTTTTACACTCTGCCTCTAAACCTTACACTAAACCTTCTAAATAATTTCGGAAAAAAGTGTGTTTTGGCACCTTGCGCTGGAACATTAGTATTTTGCGTAGCACTATTCTTTCTAACATTCCGTACAATAGCCAAAGCTGAAGAAATGTTTCATCTGCAGGATGGACATGGACTCATTCATTGTTTGTTTAAATCAGCGAGTGTGATGAGGATAAATGTTCAATTAAGTTCTATGTTGGGGCAAACTGCAGAAGATCAAATCATATTCTCATGTCTACCTTGAATTGGAAGCAAATACATAATGTAAAAAAAAATCAGAAATGTTGAAATACCACAGTAGGGGAGAAAAAAAATGTCGTCTGCTCTTGATGAACATATCGAAATATACAGTACATGTACAACCTGAACAAGAATCAAGTTATAGAAGAAACAGTACAAGAAATCCTTACTTAATTTTGAATGGAATCCAGATCCCGATTTTCTTGATCAATGATTTTCTTCTCATCCAATCTCACTTCCTCGAAAACAAGCTTTTCACTGTCACTAAAACTTCATCTGCCATTCGTCCTCCTCCGTCCTGTTCTTTTATTACACTCTTACTTCGTTTGCACTGCCCCTTCTGCTGCTATATACTCTTCCACTGATAATCTCCCTTCACACTCTTCTTCTGCCACTCCCTCTGTAAGATACACAAATTCCCCAGTTACTCCCACTTTCTCTTGCCATCCCTTCCACTTTTTGCTTTCCAACTGGGATGATGGGAGCCACTGGCTTCTGTGCTGCTATTTATCATCAGTGAATGATGAGATTGAGATGATCAATGTCCAATACGAACAGACAATAGTGCGTTTCTGTCATTGTCTGATGCACCGTGCACAGGCTGGTTTTGTTCCCCATGGTACAGAGTGGAGTGTCTTGCTATCTCTTAACAGCACTTAACCAAATAGCCTCGTCACAAATAGGATAAACCTCTCCTCAGAATCAGAAGTCAATGCTTTATTTTTTCCCTTAAAGATTGTGAGTAGAGTGCGCACATTGATCAATCAGGCCGTGGACTGTCCTTTTGTTCTTTATTCATTTAACTGATTTTCCAATGTCAGTTGAGGTGAGGTCAGAGTAACTTGCATTGCATTAAATTAGTATTTGATTCATGTGACATCAGGGATCCTGAGGAAACTGTGGTCAGTAGGAATCACAGGAAATTCTGCGCTGGTAATTTCCTCACTGACCAATGACACTTTCCCCAGAGCTATTGGGAATGACAAATAAACTCTGCCCTTGATAGTGCCTTCCAAAACCATGGATAAATTTGTCTTTATAAAAGCATCAAGACATATTATATTTTCACAGGTTGATCGAAAGTCTCCGAAAAGTAAGATCTTGCTGCTTGAGTGTCACTTCAGTGAAATCAGGACGTTACAGTAAGATTACCTTCCCAATTATTTTCAATCCGTTACTTTCGGAGGACTGATCGAGCGATTTCAGTGCCACTGAGTTCAACAGTTTCTCTGTCCAGCAGTATCGCATCATATTAACTCAAGGCTGCACCACTCCACAATTCTAATTTATTCACCGCCTCATTCGCCATGCTGACCAGATGTACCAGGCACACAATTTGCAAAAACGTGGAGATGCCCTTGACCCTCTGGAACCTTCCTGACCTTCCATACCCTGCCTCTGACTCCATCCCCTCCTCAAATTCCACCTCCTGTCGTTTATTCACCATCCCTACTGAACTTTCACTCTCTGATGCTGAATGTTCTGTACTAATCAAATGACTGAACTTTACCTCTCTGTGCCCCCACTTTAATGAATTTTAGGCATGACATTTAGTTGAGCTCTTCCGCTGTCTTCGCCTCAATGCACATTTCTTTCGGCAAGATTCCTCTCCCTGCCCCATAGACCCCGTTACCCCACTGCAACACTCTCCCTCCTCCTGGAATCACACCCCCTTCTAGTCTTTACCTGAACTAAATCGGTTCATTGAGAAATCTCAACATGACATTGGTTGTCTTAATTTTTCTGCACTCCCCTCACCAAATCCAACCTATCACTGTCCGAACAGCCGACACTCCATGTGCTTAGATCCAACCCTAACTGTGTTATTCAGTCTGTGCCGATAAGGGTGATGCTGCTGTAGCCTGGTGGACTGACCTCGACATTGCAGAGTTTGAACGCCCACTCTCAGATACCTCCTCTAATTTCCCCCTGGACCATGACCCTACCATGGCACATCAGGCCATTGTATCAACTCTGATAACTTGACCACCTTTCATCTAGAGATTCCTGCCCCACTCGCCCCTTCCCCCTAACTGCCCCCGAGCTGATGGTCCTCTGATAGCAGAGCTCGCTTCTATCTCCTTACAAAAATTCACAAAGAGAACTGCCAGGACATACCCATTGCTTCAGCCTGCACTTGCCGCACAGAGGAACTGCATGGATACACACGTGGGCCCCAGTTATGCCTGTTCCTTTCTTGGGGTACGTCGACTATTCACTGTTCCAGTTCTATTCTAGCACCCACCCACAACTCTTTCTCCGATACACAGATGATACCATCGCTGCTGCTTTTCTCTCTTGTCTGGAATTGGAAAGGTTCATTGATTTCGCTTGGAATTTGAAGCCCTCCATCACTTTCACCTGGTCTCTCTTTGACTACTCCCTTCCTTTTCTCAACATCTCTGCTTCCATTTCTGGGGATAGACAAGCCACTGATATCCAGTATTAACACACCGACTCCCACAGTTTCCTGGAGAATATGTCCTCACATCTGGTTTCCTGTGTAGACTCAATTCCATTCCCCCAATTCTTCCATCTACACCGCATTGCTTCTGATGATACTAACTTCAACAAGGTAGCCTTTGAAATGTCCACCTTGTTCCTCAATCAAGAGATTCCCCATCATTGTTGTCAACAGTGTCCTCAACCGAGTCTGACCCATCTCCTGCACTTCTAGCCTACCCCTCCCCTTCCTTCTTGCAACAGAGTTTCCCTTGTCATAACCTACTATCCCAGCAGCATTCACATGTAGAGGATCATCAGCCCACATTTCCCCCACCTTCAGCGAGATGCCCCCCACCTGCACATATTCACCTCTCCTCCATTGTCCACCCTCTGGAGGAATCATTCCCTCCAGGATACACTGGTCTACTCTTTGTTCACTCCCACCACAGGTCCACTTCACTTTCCCCTGCTGGAGGTGTCACACTTTCCCATTTCCCTCCCTCCTCATCAGTATCCAAGGGCCCAGCCATACATTCCATGTGAAGCAGCCCCTTACCAACGTTTCCCACAATCCAGTCAACTACATGCGCTGCTCACAATGTGATCTCGTCTACATTGGGGAAATGAAGGGTAGACTGGGTGAAAGCTTCACAGAACATCCAAGTTGTACTGCTGCAAAACACCAAGAGCTTTCAGTTGCCTGCCAGTTTAGCAGTCCGTCCTGTTCCCTGACCAATATCTCTGTGTCAGGCTTGCTGCAGTGTTCCAGGCAAGTTCAGCGCAAGCTGGAAGAACAACACCTCATTTTCCATGTGCGGACCATGCAGCCCTTTAGATTCAAAATCAAGTTCAATAATTTTCGGGCCTGAACTCCCCAATGTCCTAGCCCCCTATCCATACACCAGGCTTAGTTCTCACATAGCCTTCTATTACTCACACCCTATTGTTAGCTCCTAACAGTCTCCATTAAGAGCTATCCAGTCTCTTCCGCATATAAATCAACATTTTCTGTGTTAACATCAGTTCTGAGGAAGGGGCACTGGACCTGAAACGTTAACTCTGATTTCTCGGCACAGATGCTGCCAGACCTGCTGAGCATTTGCAGCAACTTCTGTTTTGTTTCAACATTTTCATCGCAAGTTCTCACAATGCAATACGTCACCGATATTTAGAGCCCTGCCAAACATAGGAACTTTGTAATTTCTCATTTAATGTCCATAACAAATTATTTGAGATTCATCTGAGATAACAACTTTGCTGTTATCATTCAGATCAGACACTTTGCCACAGTTCAGAAAGAAGAAAGAAATCAAAAGAGCTGGAGCGAATCTCAGTCGATCTGGCAACATCTGAGCAGAGATGCAAAAAAAACCCTTTGATTATAATATGACTTTTCAGAACAGTGTCACATCATATGACATATGTTAATCCTGTTGCTCTCTGCAGATACTTCCTCATATTTTTCATTTCTCCAGCATTTTCTGTTTATTTTTCATGTTTCCATTATCTCTATATTTCATGTTTCTTGACAGGTCTACATGTTGACCTTGGTAATATTTGGACAATGTGGTCCTTTCATATTTCTATTACAGTTGGTTTGTCTGTGACACCTGAATTACAGCCGAAATCTGTTTCTTCTTTAAGGCAGAAAGTAAAAAAAATTCTGAACATCCTGGAAATCTCAGGAAATCTATTTTGTTTGAAAATACGTTTTAGAGGCAGTTGAACTTCATGAAAGAATAGGGATAGATTTTTGATGATAAAATACTTGTGTCCTTCATTGAACTAGCTTGTCTCCCCAATCTCCAAAAGCTTTCAATGCATAACATAGAATTATTACAGCAAAGGTGGTGAAAACTCAGCCCATTATCTCTTCCAGTTTGGAATGAGCGATATCTCTACTATTATTCTCCTGTATTGTCCCCATAGCCCTGCACATTTTGTTATTAGTATGCACTTTTAATTGTAAGCATCATGCCAGATATGAACAATATGATCAATCTCGAACAAAAACAGATGTTGGAAGGAAAGCTCAGCAAGTCTGGCTGTATCTGTGAAGAGAAATCAAATTTAATCGTTCAGGTGCGGTGACCCTACTCCCAATGATTAAATTGTGTGTATACTAAATATAGTTCACTTTATCACATTTAAAATTATTCTGTTAAGTTCACATTGTCATTCAGCATTGCATCTTCCAAACATTGGCTCTTTCCTTGTTATGAATTATATTTAATTCTATCTGACGTTAAGAGTGATGATGACTGGGAGATATCATTGTTCTCCCCATGCAGTCTCTACAGCCGCTGCCCCATTCCGCCCTATCTCCCAGCCAAACCTGACTCATTAATTCATAAGTCTTAATGAATAAGTTCACTTTTGGTTTTGGACTTAGGGGAAAAAGCATAAAAAATACTGCTTTACCGCAAATAAACCTGCATTTAGATGTTTGTCAATTTTTATATAAATTAATTACTGAAGCATATGTTGTACGGAAGGTCCAACATTTCTGTATTAGAGCTGTGACAGGAACATTCAGAGAAGTCTACACTTCCTGTCTATGTTCAGAGCAACTGTGCCCAGTGACAGTCTGTTGGTTGGCGTTTGTTCTTGTGGAGGAGAGATCAGCACAGTAGCGACATCCTGATTGTGTTTCTTTTTTTTGTGGAGTGGCGGGGATTTGAGGAAAGATGGTTACAGCATTGTAAACGTGCAACAGAGCAGAGTCAGCTCGCCTGCGATAAGAAAACATCCATCATTCTCCCTCACAACTCATTTCACTAAAGGAATTGGTGATGGGAGATGTGACCAGTAGCCAGCGACGTCAGCATCCAGTCCAGTCCAGTTATATTGTAAACTGAATGTAATGTATTGAAAGCTAGAACTGTTTGCTCAGTGACTGTGATTGATGTCAGTCTCCATGCATTGTAACTGTGTCACTGGAGGGTTTCCCTCTCCTATTGGTGAGGGGCTTCACTCAGTGCGTTATCCCAGTGTAGGAGCAGATGTATCAGTTCCAGCAGTAACAGAGATGTGCCGCTGTACAGACATGGAGAGGACAGATCTGAATCTGAGAATAATGAACTGGATAATTACAATAATGGAGAGGAGGCTTTCCTTGGGACTTTACAACATTTCCCTCTGTTGGGAAGTTCTACCATATCGGACATTAGCAGTGCTGATTATTATTTTAGGCGTGGTGGAGGGTGTGTTACTAACCTATTCTCCCCATTGTTGGTGTTCTCTACTTCTGTCCATTCATTAATCCCATAATCAATTTTGAACTTCATTGCAATTTCGGTTATCTATATTTGTCAAAGAAAGAAACTTGCATCTTCAATTTTAATTGCAGTCTCCATTCATCTGAATTGCAGACCACTCCTTTACAAACACCTGAGAACAAAACTGTGCACAACCTCGAGATCCCTTTTTGCCTTGAATTGGTTTATGTCTCGTGTTCTCTCTGCCACCAACCCTGTCTACGACCAGCTTATAATATCCTCACTCTCAATCTTTGCGTCAATGCTGTGGCTGAACAAACCATTGTCTGCAGGTTGGTAAAATACAGACTTTATGTTTCAAGCTCTCTTCTGACCACTTTTCCTGTTACAAGTATTTCAATCACAAAATAGTTCTTGTCTCGGATTTTACTTCACGATTAGGACAATGTATCAGAGTAGGAATGTCGCTGGATGTAATCCAGGAGCAAAGCTTATTAAACGGAAGACATGGTTTCAAGCGATTTGTTTCAAGTCCTACCACAGCTGATGGTAGAACTTAAATAAAAATGATAAGAATTGGAATAAAAGTGAATTTCATGAAAACATACATAAAACCTAAATTTTGTCCGAAAATCTTCCTGTTTCACTGATGACGTTCGGTAAAGCAGTTTAATGTTACTACCCGGTCTGGGTTAAATGTAACTTCAGACCCATATCAATGTGCTTGATTTTATATTGGCTTGTGGAATTGCCTCACAGTCAGGGCAATTAGTGATGATTAACAAATGCTGCCCTGGCAGAGATGCCGACTTCCCATGGAATAACAAATTTGAAGGTTAAATCAAATTTTAAAAAATGCTGGAGATCTGAAATTGCATAAGAAATGCAAAAATAATATAAAATGCTAGGAACCTTTTCTGAACTGAAAGCAGTTGGAAAATAGTGTGAATAATGCTGGTGACAGGGAAGTCTGCTTTGAAGGGGAGAAGGAGTGAGTTAAATCGATAGAGAAAGAGAGAGATAGAAGAAAAAGAGGAAACAACGGGAATGATGATCAGCTGGGATGGAAATAAAGTGTGAGATTTACCTCATTTATTTTTAACTTTTCCCACCTTCCTGAATATGCCCATGTCGGTACATGTATCCCGCAATTTTCAAAAATTCGCTTTTTGCGACTTCCCTTTCCGAAAAACCTCCATTCCGTCCTGTTTTCGCTAACCAAAAGAAATCCAAAGACGAGTTTCACTTTTATGAAGAAAGGTGATTTTTTTCCCACATACATTAATGGTACTTCGTTTTATGCCATATCAGCTTATGAAAGGTTTTGTAGGAACACTCTACTTTCAGATACCGAGGGCAATCTCTATCTATCTAAGATCATGTTTTAAAGTGATTTGATCTCACCTGTCTGTGTTCCCTGAGTGTCGTCATGTTCTTATATTTATTAATGGGATATAGGTATCGCTGGGTGGGCCAGTATTAGTTCACTGTTTTGATTGCCCTTGAGAAGACCTTGAGCCTCACAGGGCACTTACACAGAGTGAGGCACACAAGGTGCACAGGAGCTGTGCAAAGCAAGATCGACTTTCGCCAGATTAATATTATTTGAAAAGTTAGATATTTCGATTCGTCAGTGTAATTACGGTAGGGAAGATGGTGGTCTTGCGCATGCTTGCCATTTTTTCACGCTTCCGTATCTCGTCCCTTTTGAAAAGTTTGTAGAAGATCATTACCGGGTTTGGAGAGATATTTGATGTTGCCAGCCTTTCGCCGACAATGAGAAATATAAATGGATGGAAGGGTGTCCTCCATGATAGTCCGGGCTGTGCACACAAACGACTGTGTGGTCCTGTGTAGAGCAGTTACCCTCACACTATTATGCACATGAATATAACGCTTTCAGTTGCCAGTATGCACAGCACTGGGAGAAGGCAGTTCCAAAATATTGAGATGTAATAATTGGTTGTTAAATGGATATCCAATTTCTGGCTGCTGTTTAGACAACAATTGAAATTTAACCAATAAATTTAAATTATGTTGAAGATACCAAAACACAGTTGAATTTATTGTTTTACCAACATCCAACCAACGAGCCATCACATGCTTCAAAAGAATAGAAAAGCCATCACCACCACTATGAGGCAGAAACAGACAGACACATATAAGGAGAGAGATAAACAAAGCGAGGGAAACAGAATGACAGTCAGTAAAACAGAGAAAGGAAACAAAACAAGAAACAAACAGTCACATGGACAGGGAAAAGGGGAGATAGTTCTGGGAAAGAAACAGAAGACAGAGAAATATAAAATCCAAGGAATCAGACAGTGTGAGAGAAATAGTGAGATACAAAGCACACAGGGAGCGGGGGATGGGGTCACAGTGAGCTGGGGATAGGGTCACAGTGAGCTGGGGATGGGGTCACAGTGAGCTGGGGATGGGGTCACAGTGAGCTGGGGATGGGGTCACAGTGAGCTGGGGATGGGGTCACAGTGAGCTGGGGATAGGGTCACAGTGAGCTGGGGATGGGGTCACAGTGAGCTGGGGATGGGGTCACAGTGAGCTGGGGATAGGGTCACAGTGAGCTGGGGATGGGGTCACAGTGAGCTGGGGATGGGGTCACAGGGAGCTGAGGATGGGGTCACAGTGAGCTGGGGATGGGGTCACAGTGAGCTGGGGATGGGGTCACAGTGAGCTGAGGATAGGGTCACAGTGAGCTGGGGATGGGGTCACAGTGAGCTGGGGATGGGGTCACAGTGAGCTGGGGATGGGGTCACAGTGAGCTGGGGATGGGGTCACAGGGAGCTGAGGATAGGGTCACAGTGAGCTGGGGATGGGGTCACAGTGAGCTGGGGATGGGGTCACAGTGAGCTGGGGATAGGGTCACAGTGAGCTGGGGATGGGGTCACAGTGAGCTGGGGATGGGGTCACAGTGAGCTGGGGATGGGGTCACAGTGAGCTGGGGATGGGGTCACAGTGAGCTGGGGATGGGGTCACAGGGAGCTGAGGATAGGGTCACAGTGAGCTGGGGATGGGGTCACAGTGAGCTGGGGATGGGGTCACAGTGAGCTGGGGATGGGGTCACAGTGAGCTGGGGATGGGGTCACAAGGAGCTGGGGATGGGGTCACAGTGAGCTGGGAATAGGGTCACAGTGAGCTGGGGATGGGGTCACAGTGAGCTGGGGATAGGGTCACAGTGAGCTGGGGATGGGGTCACAGTGAGCTGGGGATGGGGTCACAGTGAGCTGGGGATGGGGTCACAGTGAGCTGGGGATAGGGTCACAGTGAGCTGGGGATGGGGTCACAGTGAGCTGGGGATGGGGTCACAGTGTGCTGGGGATGGGGTCACAGTGAGCTGGGGATGGGGTCACAGTGAGCTGGGGATAGGGTCACAGTGAGCTGGGGATGGGGTCACAGTGAGCTGGGGATGGGGTCACAGTGAGCTGGGGATGGGGTCACAGTGAGCTGGGGATGGGGTCACAGTGAGCTGGGGATAGGGTCACAGTGAGCTGGGGATAGGGTCACAGTGAGCTGGGGATAGTGTCACAGTGAGCTGGGGATAGGGTCACAGTGAGCTGGGGATGGGGTCACAGTGAGCTGGGGATGGGGTCAAAGTGAGCTGGGGATGGGGTCACAGTGAGCTGGGGATGGGGTCACAGTGTGCTGGGGATAGGGTCACAGTGAGCTGGGGATGGGGTCACAGTTAGCTGGGGATAGGGTCACAGTGAGCTGTGGATGGGGTCACAGTGAGCTGGGGATGGGGTCACAGTGAGCTGGGGATGGGGTCACAGTGAGCTGGGGATGGGGTCACAGTGAGCTGGGGATGGGGTCACAGTGAGCTGGGGATGTGGTCACAGTGAGCTGGGGATAGGGTCACAGTGAGCTGGGGATGGGGTCACAGTGAGCTGGGGATGGGGTCACAGTTAGCTGGGGATAGGGTCACAGTGAGCTGGGGATGGGGTCACAGTGAGCTGGGGATAGGGTCACAGTGAGCTGGGGATAGGGTCACAGTGAGCTGGGGATAGGGTCACAGTGTGCTGAGGATGGGGTCACAGTGAGCTGAGGATGGGGTCACAGTGAGCTGAGGATGGGGTCACAGTGAGCTGGGGATAGGGTCACAGTGAGCTGAGGATAGGGTCACAGTGAGCTGGGGATAGGGTCACAGTGAGCTGAGGATAGGGTCACAGTGAGCTGGGGATAGGGTCACAGTGAGCTGGGGATAGGGTCACAGTGAGCTGAGGATAGGGTCACAGTGAGCTGGGGATGGGGTCACAGTGAGCTGGGGTGGGGTCACAGTGAGCTGGGGATAGGGTCACAGTGAGCTGGGGATGGGGTCACAGTGAGCTGGGGATAGGGTCACAGTGAGCTGGGGATAGGGTCACAGTGAGCTGGGGATAGGGTCACAGTGAGCTGGGGATGGGGTCACAGTGAGCTGGGGATGGGGTCACAGTGAGCTGGGGATGGGGTCACAGTGAGCTGGGGATAGCGTCACAGTGAGCTGGGGATAGGGTCACAGTGAGCTGGGGATGGGGTCACAGTGAGCTGGGGATAGGGTCACAGTGAGCTGGGGATGGGGTCACAGTGAGCTGGGGATAGGGTCACAGTGAGCTGAGGATAGGGTCACAGTGAGCTGGGGTTAGGGTCACAGTGAGCTGCGGATAGGGTCCCAGTGAGCTGGGGATGGGGTCACAGTGAGCTGGGGATAGGGTCACAGTGAGCTGGGGATGGGGTCACAGTGAGCTGGGGATGGGGTCACAGTGAGCTGAGGATAGTGTCACAGTGAGCTGGGGATAGGGTCACAGTGAGCTGGGGATGGGGTCACAGTGAGCTGGGGATGGGGTCACAGTGAGCTGGGGATAGGGTCACAGTGAGCTGGGGATGGGGTCACAGTGAGCTGGGGATGGGGTCACAGTGAGCTGGGGATGGGGTCACAGTGAGCTGGGGATAGGGTCACAGTGAGCTGGGGATAGGGTCACAGTGAGCTGAGGATAGGGTCACAGTGAGCTGGGGATAGGGTCACAGTGAGCTGCGGATAGGGTCCCAGTGAGCTGGGGATGGGGTCACAGTGAGCTGGGGATGGGGTCACAGTGAGCTGGGGATGGGGTCACAGTGAGCTGGGGATGGGGTCACAGTGTGCTGGGGATGGGGTCACAGTGAGCTGGGGATGGGGTCACAGTGAGCTGGGGATAGGCTCACAGTGAGCTGAGGATGGGGTCACAGTGAGCTGGGGATAGGGTCACAGTGAGCTGGGGATAGGGTCACAGTGAGCTGGGGAGAGGGTCACAGTGAGCTGAGGATAGGGTCACAGTGAGCTGGGGATAGGGTCACAGGGAGCTGGGGATAGGGTCACTGTGAGCTGGGGGTGGGGAATGGGAGGTTCTGGGGGTGAGGACCAGAGAGAGCTGGGAGTGAGCAGTTGCAGAACTGGGTGAAGGGAGGTGAGGATTTACTTTGACCTGTACCGAGATATACAGGCAAATCTTAGTAAACAATGATGTACAGAACAATGGCTATAAAATATGTTTTAGAGCCATGCAGGTTCCGATGCACAGGGCGTGTGCGAGGAGAGATCAACAGGAACAAGATCAGCATTATCTGAGATTAGAGAGTACACTCATCAGTCTAATAACAGTCAGGAAGAAGCTGTTCCTGAACCAGCTGCTAAGTGTTATCATGGTTCTGTACCTTTTAACCTGATGGAAGAGGTTGTAGGAGACCATTACTGGGGTCTGATGGGTCCTTGATATTGTTATAACAAAGAACATTCCAGCACAGAAACAGGCCATTCGGTGGTACAAGCCTGTGCCGATCCCAATCCTCTATCTTAGCCTGTCGTCTATTTTCTAAGGATCTGTATCCCTTTGATCCCATCCAATTCATGTATCTTTCCAGAAACATCTTAAAATAAACCACTGGTCACAGTTCTCCATTTTGAGAAACTCCCTTCCCCTACTATTCTCTGCCTCCTGTTGCCCAGCCAGTTCTTTATTCACCAGCTCGCGCACCATGTGACTTCACTTTCGACATACCCCGACCATGGGGAAACATACCAAACGCCTTCCTGAAGTCCACGTACATGACATCTACAGTCCCTCCCTCATCAACCAACTTTGTCACTTGCTCAGAGAATTCTATTCATTTGGTAAGACATGATCTTCTCTGCACAAAATCATGTTGCCTATCACTGATAAGACAATTTTCATTCAAATAAGAATAATTCCGCAAAGTCCCTGTCTTTGTGGAGCTTTTTACAATCTCCCCGTGACTGTATTGTGAGAAGTAATGCTTTTCTCTCGCCACAGTATGTTTCTATGCTTGTTTCAGGTTTCTGCCATCTGTAGTATATTTACCCGTATTTGATGAGAATTGCTGCAAATATGACGGGTTTATTGGTGCTTGGGCTCCCCGAGTACTTGGGAATCTTGCCCAGCTACTTATGTGAGTGCATGCCTCTGATTACCTGCTCTGTCGCTCTCAATCCCTGAGTCCATCTGTCACTGCATGCAGCCTTTCATTGAGCCACACCAGGATTCCCCACTCCCCATCACCTGTCACTGGATGCCTCCTACGCAAGGAATGCACAAAGACACTGGGGACTTTCTGACCCGCTAGGGATGCAGGGCAAAGACCCAGCCATTAAAAGGAACAGAATAGCTAAAATCCAATTGAACAGCAAAGCAGAGTAAACAGGCTGAATGGCAGCCATCTTTTCTGACATTTTCTGATCTTTTGGACAAATTCTGTTCATCCTCGTCCAACTACAAATAGATGCTCCATATGTATACCTTGTCACACAGGTTTGATGAAGGTGATAGATATCAGATCCTATGGTCATTGCGACTGATTCATTGGGCTCCACTTTCCTGGTTAATGAGATCACACTAAGTTTTTATTGGCAAGTCTATCCATTTCAAAGTAAAGATCTTGCTGGAGTTGTGCTGAAAGGATTTGTGAATGTTGGAGAGACGAGATTATGCCACGTGCCAGTGAGGTTAGGCATAGGAAAGCAGTATAGTTAAAAACATGGCCAAAGAGCTGGTAGGGTAGGCAGCACTTGCAATATGTGGGTCATTGGGATACCGGGGTCGGTAGGACATACACAAGAAGGACGGGATGGACGTGAACTGGCAGCAATCTCCAACATGTGGGTCATTGAGATTCCTGGGTCAGTATGAAATACACAAGAAGGACGGGATGGACGTGAACTGTCAGCAATTTCCTGGCAGGCAGGTTTGCTATTGTCACTCAGGAGGGTTTAAACTAGTGTGGTGGTGGGGGAGGGAGGGGAGAGCCAGAGCAGTATGTCCACAAGCACAGTGACTGAAGACCAGTTGGAGACTAATCCCAGTACAGCTAAGACCAACAACAAACTGACAGTGGGGAGTGAACACAATGGGACTGGCAGTCTGAAGTGCGCTGATTTTAATGTGAGCAGTATGACAGGCAAGACAGATGAGCTTGGAGCTTGGAGTTTGAATGAGTGTATATAACTATGATATAAATATTACAGAGATTTGGTTGAGAGAGGGATCAGAAAACAGTTAATCCAATAGGTGCAGAGAGAGTTGAAGAATGTGCATTGAGAGGCTGGAAATTGTTGTTTGAAGCATAATAATTATCCAGCAGTTTATTGGAATTGGACAGTGTGTGATGCAATGTACAGATTGAAGGGACAAGGGAGGAAACAGAAATTGTCTGTTTGCAATATTTTCTGCTTTACTGACAGTGTTTTCTAATCTTCTATTACCAGAGAATAGACGAGGAGAATTTACATCAGGGAAACTCAAACCAAATGTCAGGTCAGGATCTGATGGAGCTGGGCTGAAGTGTATTTATTTCAATGGAAGAATTAGTATGGTTAAGACCGGTGAACTGACAGCCTGAATCCGTGCATGGGACTATGATGTTGCAGCTTTACAGAGACTTGGTTGAGAGAGGGAAACGACTGGCCGTTCACCAATCCAGGGTTTCATTGTTTTATGCGAGATGGAGAGGAAGGTAAAAGAGGTGGACGAGGCGTGTTACTAATCAGGGAGAATGCTCCATCTGTACTTGAAGAGAACATACAGAAGGGATCATCCGCTACAGCAATATGGGTAAAGCTCAAAAATAAGATGGCTGCAAGCACTGCGTTATTATAATAACCCCAACAGCCACGGAGGGATTGAGGAACAGATATGTATGTCGATTTAGGAAAGGTGTATTAAAAACAGAGTGGTCATAGTGAGTGACTTTAATATCCCCAGATATTAAATTCAACCCAAACTCTGGGTCAGATATGTAGATCATACCTTTATTATCATTAAAAACACAGAAATAGAGAACACACACCAGATCATCAACGCCACCCTCACAGGAATCCGATTCACTAGAGAGGAAGAAAAGGACAACCAACTCCCATTGCTAGATGTGATGGTACAGAGAACACCGAACGGAGCATTCACCACAAAGGTATACAGGAAAGCCACACACAGAGACCAAGTCCTGAACTACGAAATCAACCACCCCAACACACACAAAAGAAGTTGCATCAAGACACTGTTCAAAAGAGCCACAACACACTGCAGTACACCAGAACTGCAAAAAGAGGAAGAAGAACACCTATAAAATGTATTCGCCAAAAACGGATACCCGCGCAATTTCATCAACAGATGCCTCAGGGAAAGACAACGGAACGAGGACATGCCACAACCCAAATGACAAACCATACTACCATACATCAAAAACATTTCTGAACTGACAGCCAGACTACTGCGACCACTAGGACTCATAACAGCGCACAAACCAACAGCCACTCTTAGACAACAACTCACCAGAACGAAGGACCCGATACCCAACATGAGCAAAACTAATGTAGTGTACAAAATCCCATGCAAGGACTGCACAAAACACTACATAGGACAAACAGGAAGACAGCTAACGATCCGCATCCATTAACACCAACTAGCCACGAAATGACATGATCAGCTATCCTCAGCAGCCACACACACAGATGACAAGCAACATGAGTTCGACTGGGACAACACTACTATTATAGGACAAGCCAAACAGAGAACAGCCAGGGAATTCCTAGAGGCACTCATCCACATATTCAATCAATAAGCACATCGACCTGGACCCAATATACCGACCTCTGCAGCGGACAGCTGGAAATAGACAACCGGAAGTGGCAGATTCAAACCAACTATAAATGCCGAAGGAAACATCACAGAAGCGCTTCATAGTAGGCTCCAAAGCACTGAGGATGTCACCCAGACAGGGGACGAAACGTCTGCAACACAAATTCCCAGTTCGGCGAACATAACCACAACAACGAGCACCCGAGCTACAAATCTCCTCATAAACTTTAAACACATTTTATTACTGAGGAAGAAATAACCTGTTCCGATGGGACAGTCTTTATCAAAACCGTGCTTGGACCAGAGTCCAAGTGAATCCTAACTAAGGATGTAGACAGAGCTTTAAACTGATTAGGAGTGTGTGTGCGCGCGGGGTGGGGGTTCCATTATAGGGTTTAATTAGAAAAGAGGAGGTAAGAGCACAGAGCTCAGGAGAGGTTATTAAAATCTCCAGCATAGACGCAAATAGGACAGAGAGCATGGAAAGTGTAAGCAATCAAACTTCAATCACACTGGACAAACAAATGGCAATACCAGAAGGAACGTTAACACAAGATTTAAGGGTTATATCTGAATGCGAGCAGTATAAGGAATAGGGTAAATGAGCTTGTGGCATAGATTGAAATTGGTAGGTATGATGTGATGGGCATCACAGAGAAGTGGTTGAAAGGGGATCAGGATATTCAAGGACATATATCGTATTGAAAAGATAGAGAGAGTGCGTTCACATTATTAATAAGAAATTAAATTAAATCAACAATAAGAAAGGAAGTAAGGTCAGATGGTATAGAATCTGCATGGTAGAATTGAGGAACCACAAAGGTAAGACAACCACAGTTGGAGACTTGCACAGGCCTCCAAAGAGTAGGCAGGAGCTGGAGGCACAAGATACACCAGGAGATGGAAAAGATCTGTAGGAAAGACAAAGTTACAATGATCATAGGGGGATTTCAATATGCAAGTGAAATGGGAAACCAGGTTGGTAGTGGATCGCAAGAAAAGGAATTTGAGGAAAGTCTATGGGATGGCTTTTTGGAGCATCATGTGGTGGAGCCCACTCGGGAACAGATGACACTGGATTTAATGACGCAGGCTAGATAAGGGAGCTTAAGGTTAAGGAAAACTTCAGAAGCGGTGATCGAACATTGTTGACTTTATTCTGCAATTTGAGAGAGAAAATAGAATCAGAGTTAAGAGTATTTCAGCTGAATAAAGGCAACTGGAGAGGCATAAGGGAGAAGCTGGGTAGAATTGACCAGGCCAGGCGTCTAGCAGGAAAGACAGCGGAACAGCAATGGCTGGAGATTCCATGATAATTTGAAAGACACTGCAGAGATTCATGCTGAGTAATAGAGGTATGGTACAGGGAGGATGAGGCAACCAGGGCTGACAAGGGAAGTCAGGGATTGCATATAAGCAAAAGAGAAAGCAGAGAGAAGGGCAGTGGGGAACTGGAGAATTGAGGCCAACAGAAGGCAAGAAAAAATAAATAAGGAGGGAGGACATTAATACGGGGGTAAGCTAACCAGTAATATAAAGGAAACTGTAAGAGATTCTTTAGATATATAAAGTGGAAAAGAGACGTAAATGTGAATATGGACCACTGGGAAATGATGCTGGAAAGACAGTAGTGGGAAGCAAAGAAGTGGCTGAGGACTTTTGCATCAGTCTTCACGGTGGAATACGCAAGTAATTTCCCAAGAATTGAAGAGAATCAGAGGGCAGTCCTAAATACAGTGGCCATCACCAAGAAGAACATGTTAGAAAATGGAATGGCCTGAATGAGGATAACTCACCTGGACCAGATGGATTACACCCCAGCCTTGAAAGGGAAATCGCTGAAGAGTTAGTGCAAGCGAAAGTGGTAATCTTTCAGGAATGACTAAAATCAGGAAAGGGCCAAGTGGCTGTATAATTGCTAACATGACACCCTGTTTAATAAGGGAGTTAGGCAGAAGATGGAAAACTGCAGACTGATTTGCAGACTTGGTTGTGGGTAACATCATGGAATTCATCGTGAAGAATGGGATTTCTGAATTCTTGGAGCTCTTTGGTAAAATAGGACAGAGTCACCATGGTTTCATCAAGGGGAGGTCATGCCTGACAAACCTGCTAGAATACATTGACGGAGTAATGTGCAGATTTGATCAAGGAGAACCGATAAATGTTATCCATCTGCACCTCAAGAATCCTTTGACAAGGTGCCATGCATGAGGTTATTGAGAAAGATATGGGTCCATGGTGTTAGAGGCAAGGTGAAGTTGAAGTTTGGCTGTCTGACAGAAAGCAGAGAGTGTGGATTAAAGTGTCTTTCTCAGGATGGCAGCCAGTGACAAGTGGTGTTCCACAACACTGAGTTTTGGGACCACAACTTTTCACTTTGTGCATTCATTATCGATATGAAGGAACTGAGGGCATTCTGGCCAAGCTTTCATACAGTGCAAAGATAGGTAGAGGGACAGGTAGCATTGAAGAGGTGGTTCGGCTGCAGGAGGGTGCTCTAGCGCATCTCCTCAACTGCCCAAAACTCTGCCCTTGAACTTCACCCTTCCAACTACAACAGGTTAGAATCTCTCTGGTGCATGCCTTCCATCCCACCAACCTCAGTATACAACGCATCATCCTCCGCCATTTCTGCTACCAACAGTCAGACCTCACCAACAGAGATATACTTCCCTCCCTACCCCTATCATTATACTGCTGTGACCATTCCCTCACAGCTCCCTCGTCAGGTCCACGCAACCCTAACAAGCCACCTTCCACTCCCGGCACTTTCCCTTTCCATTACAACAGGTATGAAACCTGTGCCAACACCTCCCTCCTCACCTCCACTCAAGGCCCCAACGGATCCTTCCACATCAGGCAGATAACATCCTGTGCATCCAAACACTTCTTCTAGTCTGTCCATTGCTCCTGGTCTCCACTACGTTGGCGAGACAAGACATCAACTTGCAGAACGGTTCAGGGAACACTCTCGGACACACACACCCAACAACCCACTGCCCTGTGGCTGAATACTTCAACTCCCCCTTCGACTCCGCCAAGGCTTTGCAGGTTTGTGGCCTCATCCACTGTCAAATTCTAGCCACCTGACGTCTGAAGGAAGAACGCATTATCTTCTGCTTTGGGACCCTTCAAACACAAATTATCAAGGACAATTTTACTAGTTTTCTCATCTCCCCTCCCTCCAACTTATCCCAGATCAAACCCTCCAACTCAGCACCGCCATCTTGAACTGTCCAACCTGTCCATCTTCCTTCCCATCTAGCCACTCCACCTTCCACTCTGACCTATCACTATCACCACCCACCTTTATCTAGCTGTCGCCTTCCAAGCGACCTTCCTCCCAGCACCAGCCCCTCTTATTTATCTCTCTGGCTCCTTCCGCCCACCCCACATTCCTGATGAAGGCTTTATGCCTGAAATATCGAATCTCCTGCTCCTCGGATGCTTCCTGCCAGGCTGTACTTTTCTATGACCACACTTTTTGACTCTGATCTCCAGCATCTGTGGTCCTCACTTTCACCTGCTGAAGGATATTTACAGGTTTGGAGAGTGAACAAAGAAGTGGCAGATGTAGTACAATGTGGAAAAGTGTGGAAGAGCATTTTACCAGGATGAATAGAGGCATAGACTATTTTATAAATAGCAAGCAAATTCAGAAATCTGAAGTGCAAAAAGACTAGGGCGTTCTAGTCCAGGAGTCTTGAAAGGTAAAGTTGCAGGTTGTCAGTAGTTAGGAAGGCAAATACAATGAGGGCATTTATTTCAAGAAGGCTTCAATATAAAACCAGGGATGTACTTCTAAGGCTCTACAAGGCTTTGGTCAGGCTCCATTTGGATTATTGTGCGCGGTTTTGGGTCCCATATCTCAGGAAGGATGTACTGGTCTTGGAGCGTTTTCAGACGAGATTCAGGAGAATGGTGCCAGGAATGAAAAGCTTAACATATGAAGAATATTTGAGGGCTCTGGGTCTGTATTTGATAGAGTTCAGAAAGATGTTAGGAGATCTAATTGAAACTTACAGAATACTAAATGTCCTGGATCAGAGTGGATTTTGGGAAGATATATCCAATGGTAGGAGAGCCGAGTACCAGAAGGGACAGAGTAAAGAGAAGACCTTTCCAAACAGAGATAAAGAGAAACATCTCCAGCCAGAGTACGGTGAATCGATGGAATTCACTGCCACAGAGGCCACAGAAGTCTGTCGAGTCCATATCATTGAGTATATTTAAGAGTGAGACAGATAGGTTCTTGACTGTAAAGTGGATCAAGGGTTACAGGTAGAAAGCGGGTGAATGGGGTTGAGAAGCTTAACAGCCATCATTGAATGGCGGAGCAGGCTCAATGGGCCTAATGGCCAAATTTGTGCTCCAATGTCTTCTGGCTGTATGGTTAATATTGGCTCTCCTCGTTCCTCATTGGAGCTGTATCCTGAAATTTGATCTTCAAGTGATTTACAAAGAGTAACGTTTCACTACTGATGAGTGGGAAATATCATGTTCCCTCACTCCAGTCTCAGCAGCCATGTCTCCAATATCATAAACACACTGCAATTGAAATCCAATGGTACTTAATCAGTTAATTGACATCGATAACATTAACAGCATGACCCTCACCTGCCCTCTCTGATTCTCGAATAATCATCTGAATTGTGTGTCACGTCATATTCTCTGTTAACATATTCATGTCAGTTGTCCTTTATCACTCATGTTGTGGTAGGCACATTTTCCTGTCAGATTCTGGACTAGAAAAATTCTCTCCATATTTTACTGACGTTATGATCAATGATCAGTAGTTGCAGATTGTATGTTTCCATTTATAAATGTAGAAACTTGTTTATGTTCTGACAATCCTTTGTCATTATTCCCAGATCCAAGGCAGATTGAATGATTGCACGCATTCAATCTACCATCTCCAATATTCTGTCCCTCAGTCACTCCCACATATCTCATGCCAAATGTATAAATTTTATACGTTCTTTAGAATTTTAATAAAATCAATGTTAAATTGAAAGGGTTAAATGGAGCTATTTGTTCAGTGACTGTGATTAATGTCAATCTCCATGGATCCTAATTATCCCAGTGGAGAGTTTCCATCGTTGAATAATACATGGGCTCTTTTCAGCGTGTTATCCCATAATATGAGTAGGAGCATCACTGACAGCACTAACAGGGATCATAAACTCGCGAGAGAGGGGGAGTAGAGATAGAATCTGAGAACATTAGACTGGAACGTTACAATAATGGTTCAGAATGGGAGGACCTTCGATTTGAATGTTCTAATAGTGAATCAGAATCTGAGATCATTAGACTGGAATGGTTCAACAATCTATCAGAATCTGAGAATATTAGACTGGAATATTACAATAACAGACAGGAGTTTATCCTTGGGTCTTTACGATCTTTCTCGGCCTTGGATATCATTAGCATCACGGATCCAGGACCTCCTTTGGATTATTCAAGGTGGTTACTATCCCATCCTCGCTATAGTTGGTGTACCTGCTAAGTCATTATATTTGTCTACTAAACAGGGTTGAACTGAATTTCTGCTCATGATATCCAAAATTTGGAAAGTGCAAGACAATGTCTTCGGTTACAAACATAACCTCCTTTCCTTATATTAATCAGTATCAAACTACTATTTCTAAATTACTCACTGATATGCAAGAAGGAACCAGACTGTTCTCAGACTCCATAATCCATTTTGTCCTTCACAGATTTACATCTCCATCTCGTCCCCACTAACCAATCCTGTCCAATACCACCGTCATGATATCCCAGTCTCGTCTCAGTCTCATTACAACTTCTGAATAAACCATAATTTGTGCCTTTGTTTAATCCGGATGCAACAGTTTCAAGTTCCTTCTAACCATATATCCGTTACTAAAAAATTGCTCTTGAGGATGTTTAACTTGTTCTCTGTACAAACGGGACGACAGTTTATGGTGTTCAAGACTCATACTCTAGAGCCACAGAATAATAGTCTGTTGATATCTCATGAGGGAAATTAAAAGCAACTATTTTCATTTGCCATAAAAGCCCATCTGCTTGCCCCAAGTCCTTAAGCGAAGTCAATGTGTCATTCTTCCCTAGTCAGGTTTCATTGTGACTTCTGTGATGAACATGTGGGTGTTCTGCACCTTTAACAGAATTAAAAGCCAGCAACAACTACCTGACAGCACCAAGTCTTCCGAAAAAAAGATTTAATGTAACATTTGGTCGATAAGCTTATTTTCTCAAGACAAAAACAAATTCAGCCAAATAGTTTAAATTATAACCCAAAGTGCCCACCTCCAATCAAGTTTGAATTTAGCATATTGATAATCTTAAAAGGCAATGACACAGTCCAATGGGTTGAGCGTACAAGACCGTGGGAAATTGACAGTTGAGAGGAGAACTGCCAAGTTACCAGCATGCAAAGACTGCCAGAAAAATAGTTCTTCTCTCGGTACCTTTATTGATTAGTAACTGGTAAAAGCAGAATCTCAAAGAAGAAAAGAAGACAGGAATATGGAGAAGAACCGAAAGCTTCTCGGTTTTGAGATAAGAAGTTTTGTTTTGTAAATCTTGATTAGGAGTCTTATCGGACTAGTATCGTGGTGTGTGTGGGAGATAAAATATAGCTTAGAGGAAGAAGCTGTAAATATTCGTTCATCTATTATTCCCTGTTATACTTTAAGAAATAAAGTTGTTAATTTTTACTTCAAATATTTTTGGACTCTAGAATTATCATGGATTACTGCAGTGGATAAATCTTTTCCCTGTTGTTGGTTTTACATTAAGCAGGAGAATGTTTCCTGTGTTGTAACACTACAATCCCACAGGAATGTGCTTTTCTCTTTACTGTCCTGTGGAACAGCTGAACCAAACATTCAGTTCAAGATCGGCATAACATGCTGCCATGACCAGGGCTGCATACATCCTGTGAGAGAAGAAGAGAGGTAAAGATAGCTCACTTCCTATGTCTGTTTGCCGTATTCCTACAGCTCAGTTCTATTCAGGTCCGTGATCATCCCATATTTTAGGTGTATTCAATCTCATTGAATTTCTCCCCGAGAGTGATGCACATCTCCATACGCATCTCTGGTGTTGGATTTATTGATGCTGACGTACAGATGTAAGGAACTTATACATTCCGTGTCAGTCATAGTGCATAGAGAAGGAATAGCTTTTTGTGGCACAGGAAAGAAACGGCGATGTCTAAGTGAGAAAAAAGGATTATTGCGATCATCCCTGAGAGTGTTGTTGAGGCAGTATTTGGGGTACTGTCGATAGACTTTCTCTCAAGTTTCACCAGACTAATCCCTGGGATGATGGCACCATGAGCAGTGAGTGAAGCTCTGTGAGAGAATGAGAGATGATTGTGTTGAACCTTAAGGGGGATGGACAGTCACTCACGATGTTCTAAACAGGCACTGATACGATGATAAATTCCATTGCTTTTATTAACTCGGGTTAACTGATTCTCAATAGGTTAAGAGCCTCCGAGGGCGTTCCCCTCATCCCACCCCCACTCCATATGTTGATTGAGAGAGACAGAGGGTCAGTCTTTGAATTAATTCTCCCCACATTAATACAGTGCATTTAGGGTGTGATCCTGCATTAAACGTCATGTTATCCACAATCCCGACAACAGCCACAATACCTTCATTCTAAAACAGTTAACTATTCCCACCAGCTTCTGACATCCATGGAGAACATGGATCTGTCTTCTCAGAGATGGAAGATGCCTATCTGAGACTTCAGACAAAGCATCTGGCTACCTTCCTCACTGCGAGCAAACCACGTCAAAGTGTCAAGTGTCCCACAGGTAATGGAGCCACGAGGAACATCGTGGATCCGTCTCTGAGTGCATTCTCTGCTCCATTGATTTGTCAGGTTGGAGCATCAATGACACCCTCCTGTTCCTGTATAAGTGTCTCGAGGTGCTGAATGGCCTCCTCCAGGTCCCATGGAACAGGTTCATGGGTCTGATTTGGCCCTGCCTGTTTCTGTTTAACAGCTTGATGTGGTAATCAGACACCTTCTCTTCCTGTGGAACAGGCAGGAGGATTGAATCGGCTATTCCTCTCTTTTTTCAGTAGTTTCGATGGGCTGAATTGCTTCCACATATCCGTTTCTAGTGTGCCTGAGATGCTGAATGAGCTCTTCATTTAACTGTGGAAATGGAGAGTGTCTGGCCTTGTTGTTACAAGAATGTTATCGACACTTTAACAGCACAAGCCTGAATGTTGTCCAGGTCTTACTGCACGTGGACACTGACTGGTTCAGGAGCTGAGGTGTGACACATTGTTCTGAACATTGGGTGATCTTCAGTGACCATCCCCATTTCTGAACTTATGATAAGGGAAGACAGTGATGAAGCAGCTGAAGATGTTTATTTTGAGGCAGCTACCCTGAGGATCTCCTGCAGAGATGTCTCAGGACTTTTCGCAGCAGAGAGCGGCGGGAGCTGGGCGGAAGTTCAGACGGAGCGCAAAGCTGGTCGGGTAGGTAAGTGATTGTTATTAGAGTGGGTGTGTTCTAAACCCCAGGTCCTACAAAGTAGGGTCTCCCTCCCTCCCTCCTCCTCTAACCTTAATTAAGAGTCCACAGAGTTGCCATAGGAAGAGGGTCTAAGGATGTTTAGATCGAAGAGTGAGGCTTCAGCTCAGGAATCTTGATAAAGAGGTTTAGTAAAGAGATTACGCCACAGTTGAAGAGGGTGAAGACATGACTGCTCAACTGGTTCAGTGCGCTACGTGTTTGATGTGGCAAGTCAACGACTCTGGTGTGTCTGGCTCGTATATGTGTGGAAAGTGTGCCCACATTCAGCAATTGACCGAGCATATTGCAGCACTGACGAAAGAACTCGAAGACCTTAGGCTCATCCGAGAGAACGAGATCTTTCTGGACAAGACCTTCAGTGATGTTATTACACCAATCATGCCAGTAGAGAGCAGAAGAGTGCAGACGATGAGGAAGGCAGAGAGGAGACAGGTGCAAGAGACGCCGGGAGAAGTACCTGTCAGGAACAAGTTGAAGCTTTTGGAAACAGTAGAGTCTGATGACACTACCAGTTCGCAAGGCGGCCATGTTTGTCAATCAAAAGTTGCCGCAGAAGCAGAGCGGAAGAGTCAGACATCGCACAGAGCCGTGGTAATAGGGGACTCCATCGTGAGAGGAACTGACCAGGGTTTTTGTGGCAGCAGACGGGATTTAAGGATGGTGTGTTGCTTTCCTGGTGCTAGAGTGAAAGACATCGCGGACAGAGTGCAGGACATCCTCAAGGACGAGGGTGAAGAGCCCGAGGTGGTGGTACACGTCGGCACAAATGATGTCGGGAAGAAGAGGAGGAACATACTACAGCGAGACTTCGCAGAACTAGGAAGAAGGCTAAAAAGCAGGACGTCCAAGGTGTTTATCTCCAGTTTGCTTCCGGTTCCTCGGGCTAGTGTGGCCAGAAACCGGGAGATAATGGACTTGAACGTGTGGTTGGGGAACTGGTGCAGGAAGCAAGGTTTCAAGTTCTTGGATCACTGGGGTATATTTTATGGTAACCATAAATTCTACAAGAGAGATGGCTTGCACCTTAATAGATCAGGGATCGGCATTCTGGCAGGCAGGTTTTCTGCTGCAACACCACTACATTTAAACTAAGTAGCGGGGGGGAGGGGACAAGCTGGATGTTTAAAAAGGAAATTGAAGGGGTAGTTAGAACAAGAGCAGTCAAGAAAGACAACTGTATCAAGGAGGCAGAAAACTGCAAAAGGCATCATGATGTAAAGTTGAGTGAAATAAGGGTTGAGGGGAAGGGTGAGAGCAGTAACAAATTAAAAATTCTCTATATGAATGCACGAAGCATTAGACACAAGGTGGATGAGCTTGAGGCTCTTCTGGAAATTGGCAGATACGATATTGTGGGGATAACTGAGACTTGGCTTCATGGGGACAGGGCCTGGGAAATGAATATTCAAGGCGACACGTGCTATCGTAAGGACAGACTGACGGGCAGAGGGGGTGGGGTGGCCTTGTTGGTAAGGGAGGATATTCAGTCCCTCGCGCGGGGGGACCTAGAGTCAGGGGATGTAGAGTCAGTGTGGATACAGCTTCGAAACACTAAGGGTAAAAAGACCCTCATGGGAGTCATCTACAGGCCCCCAAACAGTAGTCTGGATGTTGGAGGTAAGTTGAATCAGGAGCTGAAATTGGCTTGTCGCAAAGATGTTACTACAGTTGTTATGGGGGATTTTAACATGCAGGTAGACTGGGAGAATCAGGATGGTATCGGGCTTCAAGAAAGAGACTTTGTGGAGTGCCTCAGAGATGGATTTTTAGAGCAGCTGGTGCTGGAGCCAACCAGGGATAAGGCGATTCTGGATCTGGTATTGTGTAACGAACCAGAATTGGTCAGTGACCTCGAAGTGAAGGAGCCATTGGGGAGTAGTGACCATAATACAATAAGCTTCAATCTGCAATTTGAGAGGGAGTGGGTACAATCTGAAGTGACAATATTTCAGTTGAATAAAGGGAAATATGGAGCTATGAGGGAGTAACTGGCCAAAGTTCAATGGTTCAATACCTTAACAGGGAAGACCGTGGAGGAACAATGGCGGATATTTCTGTGTATAATGCAGAAGTTGCAGGAGCAGTTCATTCCTAAAAGGAAGAACGATCCCAGGAGGAGACATGGGCGGCCGTGGCTGACGAGGGAAGTAAAGAAACATATAAGGTTAAAAGAGAAAAAGTATAACTTAGCGAAGATAAGTCGGAAAACGGAGGACTGGGAAGCTTTTAAAGAACAACAGAGGATTAGTAAGAAGGAAATACGCAGAGAAAAAATGAGGTACGAAGGTAAACTGGCCAAGAATATAAAGGAGGATAGTAAAAGCTTTTTTAGGTATGTCCAAGGCAAAAAAATGGTTAGGACAAAAATTGGGCCCTTGAAGACAGAAACAGGGGAATATATTACTGGGAACAAAGAAATGGCAGAGGAATTAAATGGGTACTTCAGATCTGTGTTCACTGGGGAAGACACAAGCAATCTCCCTGAGGTAACAGTGGCTGAAGGACCTGAACTTAAGGGAATTTCTATTTGCCAGGATTTGGTGTTGGAGAGACTGTTAGGTCTGAATGTTGATAAGTCTCCGGGACCTGATGGCCTGCATCCCAGGGTACTGAAGGAGGTGGCTCGGGAAATCGTGGATGCGCTGGTGATTATTTTCCACAGTTCAATAGAATCTGGGTCGGTTCCTGAGGATTGGAGGGCGGCTAATGTTGTGCCACTTTTTAAGAAGGGTGGGCGGGAGAAAGCAGGAAATTATAGACCAGTTAGTCTGACCTCCGTGGTGGGAAAGATGCTGGAGTCTATTATAAAGGATGAAGTTACGGCACATCTGGATAATAGTAACAGGATAGGACAGAGTCAGCATGGATTTATGAAGGGGAAATCATGCTTGACTAATCTTCTTGAATTTTTTGAGGATGTAACTCGGAAGATGGACGAGGGAGATCCAGTGGATGTAGTGTACCTGGACTTTCAGAAAGCTTTTGATAAAGTCCCACACAAGAGGTTAGTGAGTAAAATTAGGGCGCACGGGATTGGGGGCAAAGTACTAGATTGGATAGAGAATTGGTTGGCTAATAGGAAACAAAGGGTAGTGATTAACGGCTCCATTTCGGAATGGCAGGCAGTGACCAGTGGGGTACCGCAGGGATCCGTGCTGGGACCGCAGCTTTTTACAATATATGTAAATGATATAGAAGATGGTATCAGCAATAACATTAGCAAATTTGCTGATGACACAAAGCTAGGTGGTAGGGTGAAATGTGATGAGGATGTTAGGAGATTACAGGGTGACCTGGACAAGTTAGGTGAGTGGGCAGATGCATGGCAGATGCAGTTTAATGTGGATAAATGTCTGGTTATCCACTTTGGTGGCAAGAACAGGAAGGCAGATTACTACCTCAATGGTATCAAATTAGGTAAAGGGGCTGTTCAGAGAGATCTGGGTGTTCTTGTCCACCAGTCAATGAAGGCAAGCATGCAGGTACAGCAGGTCGTGAAGAAGGCTAATAGCATGCTGGCCTTCATAACAAGAGGGATTGAGTATAGAAGCAAAGAGGTGCTTCTGCAGCTGTACAGGGCCCTGGTGAGACCACACCCGGAGTACTGTGTACAGTTCTGGTCTCCAAATTTGAGGAAAGACATTCTGGCTATTGAGGGAGTGCAGCGTAGGTTCACGAGGTCAATTCCTGGAATGGCAGGATTGCCTTACACGGAAAGACTGAAGCGACTGGGCTTGTATACCCTTGAGTTTAGAAGACTGAGAGGGGATCTGATTGAAACGTATAGGATTATGAAAGGACTGGACACTCTGGCAGGAGGAAACATATTTCCGTTGATGGGGGAGTGCCGAACCAGAGGACACAACTTAAAAATAAGGGGTAGACAATTTAGGACAGAGATGAGGAGAAACTACTTCACCCAGAGAGTGGTGGCTGTGTGGAATGCTCTGCCCCAGAGGGCAGTGGAGGCCCAGTCTCTGGATTCATTTAAGAAAGAATTGGATAGAGCTCTTAAAGATAGTGGAGTCAAGGGGTATGGAGATAAGGCAGGAACAGGATACTGATTAGGAATGATCAGCCATGATCATATTGAATGGCGGTGCAGGCTCGAAGGGCAGAATGGCCTACTCCTGCATCTATTGTCTATTGTCTATTGACTGAAAGGATTGTCGGTCACCGAACACAAACATCTTCCTTTGTGCTCTGAAAGACCCCAACTCGTGGGGAGGGTACACTTGATTCCCATTAAGCTCAAATAAGTAGGTGGTCCTGATGCCATCCTCAGTCAAATGTTACCTTGTCATCAAGGCCATTCACTCTTTTCTGAGCCCCTGTGTTCACCTCTTGTTCATATCAAATAATGATGGTGTATGTGTTGGGAGTGTTTTCCTCTCATAGAGGGTCATCAATGCCAGGAAGTATCTGGGCTAGATAGTGAGGGGAGTTACATCACTGAAAGTATTCAAAGACGTGGTGCATGATTTTTTGGCCTGTCAGAGAGCTAAAGGGTGTGAAGCATTGGACATTAAAGACCAGTTATTGCTAACAGTAGGTCAACCATGATGGTATACAATGGGTTTATCGTCCGAGTCACCTAATCTTGCTTCTTATGTTTTCATATTCTGTAATTACAAAGGTAATAATTGTAGTTTTCCTGAACGTTCCGTTATTGAATGTTGCAGTCACAGAGAATAAAGTATTTTGTGAGTCATCTCAGGGTGATGTATTGGGGCTGTATTCACAGTGAATCTGGGTCTCCAACATGACCAACAAATGAAGCACAAGTTGCAGAGAGGAGACACTCTGTAAAGAGACCAGAGGTGTTTTTCGAAACCAGCCTAGTTTTCCAAATAACATTTTCCAACCCACACCAAGCCGTGTGTGACAGTCTTGAGGGATTGAACGATATCCTGTGTTATGGTGGACCAGGTATTTGGAGCAGGTGGCCTCCATATGCTAATATCAGGAGCTGTGAGGAGCTGAATAGAACATAGGGACATAGGACTGAGCAGCAGGAATGGGCTATTAGACACTTTGTCACTACTGCACCACTCACAAATTCCATGGGTGATGTGATTGTGGTGTCAGCAGCATCTTTCTGTCTGTATACCATTTTCCTACATTGACTTGTCTGTCAAATGTCACCAAATATAAATTTGAATAAATGCAAGCATCCAGGCACCACAAACTTCTGGGGAAGGGAATTTCCACTTGAACAGCCCTTTGAAAATTTCTCATTTGTATTTCAACCAATATTGGAAGGTCACTCCGTCCTTTTCCAGTCCCACTCCTCCACTGGTTACACCAATGTTAAATGCAACCAGTTTTGTGATGAGACCAATGATGTAGGTCTCAGAGTAGGTCATTTTCTAGAAAAGTGTGAGGCACAGAAAGTTGAACACATAACAAATGGTAAAATGATAGAGTGGCCCAAACGTTATTCTGCCTTTGAAGTTATTCTGCTCACCCAAGCTACTAGTAGTGGGATTTTACTCTGGAACAGTTGAATTTGGCTGAATTCCCTTTGTTTCAGGCAGTGGAGAGATTCCAGTGAATTCTCACCAGAAATCCTTCACAAGTGGTAAAAATAACACAGGGATTTTATGGTCTCACACTTTGCTATCAGATGGAACAACGTAAGAGAGAGAGATCAATAGGCTGCTGCTTCTCAGGCAGGGGACATTTTTCTCCCTCTCTGTGTTGAAACATACGATAATGTCAACTGAACACCAAACTGGACCAGGTGTGCTCTTCTGGAACATTCTCTGGAAAACCCGATTATAGATTATATGCAAGTGCATTCGTTTCAATCGCAAAAAAGTCCCCACTTTATAATTTGATGACATGCTTACATGTGTCGGTGTAAGTTGTAAATATTGGGAGGTGTCTCCATAGTATGTGTGTTAATATAAATGCATCTTTTTCTTAAAGTTTATTCTCTAGCTTTAGTCTCCCTGACAAGAGATAATATGCATCCAGTTGACAAACCCTTCAGAAAGTCATGGATGGTTCAATATTATTTCTCAGCTAAGATCGAAACTGATAATCCCCCGATAACAAAAGGCCGGCATTCCAGGAATGAGTAAAGGGAAACCTCTTTGAAAATCTTCGAAAAGAGTTAAATCCTTTCATTTTAGTTTCGGGGATCAAAACAGTACACAGTGCATCAAATGTGGTCTCAGCAATGTCCTGTACAGTTGCAGTTAAACATTCCTGCGATTAAACCTGATACCTTTTGCCAAAAACAGCATCATTCCACTTACCTTCCAAATCATTTGCTGCATCTGCAGACTGATTACATATGATTCATGTCCCGGGAACATGGAAGGCGCCTGAATCACAGAGTTCTATAATCTCTCTGCATTTACATGGTTTACCATTCTTTTATTCTTCGTGCTAAAATACACAACCTACCTTATGTTATTCCTACTGCATGCTTGCTCACTAACCTTCCCTGTCTGTTTCACATTGCAGACTCACTACCTTCATTTGATGACACATTAAATAACCATCTTGGTGTACGAGCTCCAAACAATTCCATCTTGAGCTCCAAACAATTCCCTCCCCTTCCTCCAGATCTTTGATCCAAATTGTTGATCGTTGATGACCCCACAGTGATCTCTGAGGCACTCCATCAGTTACAGCTTTGCAGCCTGAAAATAAACATTTGTCTCTACTCTCTATTTCCTGTTAGCGACTGATCTTTCCTGGACAGGAGAGTCAATGTTCCCTACTCCTGGGTGGTTGTTCAGGCGTATTGAATGGCCTCCTGCTGGGCTGTGTAATGTACTCAACAAGCTGAATTACTTCATTCTATATTGCTGTGCAATTCCTTAGAGTGACAGAATGGTCTCCTCCTGTCTCATTGTATCGATAATGTCTGATTGAATGGAGTGGTCCCCTCCCATGTAATAGCCTCGAGGGAGGATCGAGGGAACAACACACGGGGTAGGGACAATGGTTGGTCATTTGGCTGCATCATTCAGAATGCTCATGGCTGATCTGAGTGTGTCTGTCCTTCCGTCACCTGTCTGTTCCCAATAAACATTGACTCTCCTGTCCAACAAAGATCAGTCAAGCGCAGACTTATACACTTAAGGGCAAGGTCCTTGGGAGTGTAGCTGAACAAAGAGACCTTGGAGTGTAGGTTCATAGCTCTTTGAAAGTGGAGTCGAAGGTAGATAGGATAGTAAAGAAGGCGTTTGGTATGCTTTCCTTTATTGGTCAGAGTATTGAGTACAGGAGTTGGGAGGTCATGTTGCTGCTGTACAGGACATTGGTGAGGCCATTGTTGGAATATTGTGTGCAATTCTGGTCTAGCTGCTATCGAAAAGATGTTGTGAAGCTTGAACGAGTTCAGAAAATATTTACAAAGATTTTACCAGGGTTAGAGGATTTGAGCTACAGGGAGAAGGTGAACAGGCTGGGGCTGTTTTACCTGGAGCATCGGAGGCTGAGGGGTGACTTTATAGAGGTTTACAAAATTATGAGGGGCATGGATAGTGTAAATTGGCAGTCTTTTCCCTGGTGTCTGGGAGTCCAGAACTAGAGGGCATAGGTTTAGGATGAGAGGGGAAAGATACAAAAGAGACCTAAGGGGCAACGTTTTTCACCCAGAGGGTATACTTGTATGTAATGAGCTGCCAGTGGAAGTGGTGGAGACTGGTACAATTGCAACATTTGAGAGGCATTTGGGATGGGTATACGAATTGGAAGGATTTTGGTGGTATATGGGCCAGTTGCCGGCAGGGGGGACTAGATTGGGCTGAGATATCTGGTCGGCATGGACGGGTTGGACTGAAAGGTCTGTTTCCATGCTGTACATCTCTAAGACTCTATAAACGAGTCTTCACTGCTCCCTGAGGATGAGGACACCACAGGTAGCTCAACACTAAAGTGAAAGGTACGTCCTTATTTCTTTATGAGACCTGTTATTTTAAAACTTTGTTAACTAAACATCAAATCACCACCTATTTGCAGATAGAAGGACAGAATAATTAGGAATAAACATAAACCATTCTGGACTCCAAACCTGTCCCACATTCCCATTGAACCTTTCCAATCGAATATGTATCAAACCCAGCCTCTGCTGTGGTCTCAGGAAGAGAATACCTGTTAGCATAGCACCACATGAAAAATGGAGCAGAATGAGGCCATTCAGCCCATCGAGTCTGATATGCCATTCTATAATTTCTTATATGTTCCTCAACCTCATTCTCCTGCCTTACCCCAAGAATCCTTGATTCCATTATTAAACAAAACTTATCAATTTGTATCTGTGCCTACGTGTGCGTATGTTTGTCCATCTGCTTGTCAACTGTGTATTTGTGCATCTACGTTTGTCTTTCTGTGTATCAGCCTGTGTTTCTATCTATGTTTGTGTCTATTTGTGTGTGACTCTATATGTCTGCGTAAATTTCTACGTGTGTGTATGCCTATTCCCTTGTATGTTTTGTGTTTGTTCGTATATTGTGGCAATACCAATAATTCTGTGTATTTCTGTGGCTGCATCTCTGTGCAGTGAGGTAATGGTATTGGGGGGGGGGGGGGGTAGTTAAGTGACTGTCGTTCGAAACGCCAGTGTGTTTACAGTGAGAATTGTCTTTCACTGAGCACTGCTCCTTAATCGGTCAGTGGGACATGGATGTTTCAGAAATTTCACGCGAGGCATCCCAGTCCGCTTCATCTTGTACTAGGTTCCTCCCCACATGGCGGGTGTGGGGGAGGTGTGAGGGAAGGGGTATTGGGCACTCCACCACCCGGCTTGGCCATTTCTGTCCTATTCCAGGCTGTTTCTCTTGGAAGAGGAGAAAGGGATGAAAGGCGTGAGGGCAGGAGTGGATGGCCTTGCTGTTAGTGCTGGTGGAGGTGGATCTGGGAGGAATTGTGAGGTGTCCAGAATGAGGCAGTCGACAGTGTTGAATCCATATAGTATTATTAATGTGTGGGCGTATTGCGTAGGTGACAGAGAAAGTGTGGGAAGGGAGTTGCTGAATTCAATATTGAGATCGGTAGTGCCTGAGCCTTATTTGGAGATAGAACTTGAGGATTTTCTGGGGGTAGGTGCTATAACAGATATACAGAGAGGGTGATGGAGCAGAGAGAATTCGGTGACCATTATCCTGACAGAGCGGGGAGGATATTTTTGCTTGTCCTGTATTGATGGAGATATCTTCAGATCATCTCAGCGTCGAGGTGAGCCTCCCCGAATGTCCTGTCCAAGTCTATCACTAATAATGACACAGACCTGTCCCTCAGATTCCACAGAATCAGTTTATGTAGAACTTACACATAGCAAGGTGCAGCAAATATAGGTGTGTTATATATCGGTTGTAGAAAATCTGAGCATCATATGATCTGGGAATTAGATATGCAAGTATCATGGATACTGCAGTTTTATTGGATGTTCTCAAGTTCCATCTAAACTGTATTTACTAAGTGATTGCTTCTGCTGTGCAAAATAAATTCTGTACGTGTATGTGAGCTGGGTTGAAGAGTATGTTGTGAAGCAAATATAGAGCAGTTTATTTTGGATTTGGTGTTGTGTGATCAGAAGGAAGAATTAATAACCTTGCTCTGAATCAGCTTTGAAGGAATAGAGACGTTAATAAGGTGTATTTTACACGGTGTCTGCATGAATATAGAATGCCTGAACCTTCTGGTTAAACATCATGGTCGCCTGGAGGCTAGAGGGTCAAGTTCGCTCCACTAAATTGGGGAAGTACAATATAACATACAGTGGGAGGCAAGCAATGTTTGTTGGAGTCATAGAGTCAGGCAACACAGAGACAGGCCCTTCGGCCCAAACACGTCCATTCCAACCAAAATGTCCATCCACGCTAAACACATTTCCCTGACATTGCCCTGTATCTTTCTAATCCTTTCCTGTCCATGAATTTGTACAAATGCCTTTTAAATGTTGCAAATATTCCCGCCTCAACCTCTTCCGCTGGCACATCATTACATATGCGTATCACCCCTGTGTGAAAAGCAGTTGGTCCTCAGGTTCCCTTTTATTGTTTCCCCTCTGACCTTAAACTGATGCCCTCTTGTCCGTGATTGCCTAACCCTGGAAAAAGGAAGTAAGTGCATTCACTCTGTCCGTCCTTCCCATGACCTTATACACTTCTCTCAGATTCCCCTTCAGCCTCATACATCTAAAGTAAAAAGTCCTAGCTTATCCAACCTCTCCCAATAACTCAGACCATTGAGTCCTTTGCAACATTCTTGTAAATTTCTTCAGCACTCTTTCCAGTTTAATACCATACTTCCCATAGCAAAGTGAACACAGCTGAACATAACGCTCCCAATATGGCCTCACCAGCATCCTGTATAAGTGCAACGTAACTCCCTAATTTACATACTCAGTGATATACACTGATGAAAGCCAGTGTGCCAAAAGCTTTCTTCACTGCCATATCTACCTCTGAATCAAATTTCAGAGAACCATGCACCTGAATTCCAAGGTCCCTCTGTTCCACTACACTCCTTAGGACCCAACCATTCACCTCGAAACTCCAACCTTGATCTGACTTTCTAAAATGCAAGAACTTACACTGATCTATATTAAAATCCATTTGCCATTTCTCAGCCACTTCTCCAGGTGATGAAGGCACTGCTGTATTTTCTGAAATTTTTGATAACCTTCCTCACTCTCCATGCTGCTGCCTATTTTAGTGTTGTCTTCAAACTTACAAATCATGCCTGTTCATTCTCATCTAAACCATAGATATATGTAATATGTAGTGGACCCAGACCTAACCCGTGAGGCTTTCCATTAATCACAGGCCTCCAGGCTGAAAGGCATCCTTCCACTATTACCCTCTGCTTCCCACCATCAAGACAATTTTGTATCTAATTTGGCAGCTCCTCCTCAATTTCATTCAATCTAACCTTCCAGATCCACGTACCATGTGGAACCTTATTGAAGTCTTTACTGGAATCCATAAAGACTACATACACCATCCTGCCCTCCTCAACGTTGCTAGTCACTTAATCAAAGAATTCGAACAAATTTGTGAGCCATGATCTCCCATGCACAAAGCAGTGCTGAGTTTGATGATGGGATTTTCCCAAAAACGTTGATTTTCATGTTCCTCGGATGCTGCTTGGCTTGCTGTGCTTTTCTATCACCACTCTAATCTTGCTCCTAATTTCACCCTGTCTTTCCAAATGCATGTATATCTTATCTCTCAGAACCTGTTCAAGTATGTTACCTACAACAGATTTTACGTTTACTGGTCTATAGTTCCCACGTTTTTCTTTGTAGCCCTTCTTGAGTAAGGACACAGCACTCGCTGTCCTCCAGTCCTTCGTGACTTCACCCATTGGCCAGCAATGATGCACAAATATCAGCCAACACTCCGAAAATTCCTTCTATGTCCTCCTGCAGTGTTCCTGAATATATCTGATCAGGACCAGGAAATTTATAGAAATATTGCAAAGTCTTTTTATTTCAAATACAAGCACCAAAGAAATGGAAAGTGACACAATGATGTTTAACATAACACATTCGAAAATGTAATAATCATAGGAAATGGCTTCAGAAGAATTTCAGTCATTGTGGAAACCTGAGAATTCTCAGAAATTCACGATCCAGAAACAAGGGCCATGAAACTGATTAGGAAATCAAAAATAGAACATGAATGCGAACAAACAGGAACAAAAACACTGCAGAAATCTACAATGTGTATTTCAAAGGAAACAAAGTAAAATCAAGGTCAAATATGGAAATTGGTAATTGGGAGAGGAGAGTTTATTGCGAAGAACAGGGAAATGGCCAAGAAAATAATCAATTGCTTTGTATCTGTCTTCAAGGAGGAAGATCCATAAAATCAGTCAGTAATACCAAGTGATCATGTAGCGCTTGTGCAACTGAAGACAAAAAATCAATTTATATCAATAACAAGGTAGTATTTGAAAGTGTAACTGGATTGACCATTGCTCAGCCTGACAAATCTGACGTACTTCAAATTAAAATGTCAGACATAAATCAGCAACAGAAGTATTAATTGCACTGTCGATGACTGTGTTTTATTTTCCTGTGTATTCTGCAGAGGCAGGAAGCCTATCGGGATAAATGGAAGTTAGCAAACGTGGTCCAAGCACTATAGATTAATGGAAGGGATCCATACATCTATAAAGGGAAGAAGACATAGTTTGGAGAACTGCCGACCAATTAACTTGACATCTGCAGGGAAACTGTTGGAATCTATTATGCAGCATGTGATATTGGATATTTAGAAATTAATAGGATCAATGGAGAGAATCCACATGTATTTCTGGCAGATGTCTAACTCGATGTGCTATTAGTTGATAGACCCCATCTAACACTCCCTGAGAAAAGGAACAGAAAGCGACTTCGCCACAGGAAATGACATCAACAATCCAAAGAAACCTTTAAAAAGAAAGCAGGAATGTGTCGCATCGCTTCACCAGAGGTCCACTGAAGATGTTACCTAGTAAGATAAGGAAACGTCGGGAAATAAACCTGCCAGCTCAGCGAGCAAACCTGCATCCATTGTGAACAGTGCTGGTGACCCAATCTGAGAAAGAATATACTGACCACAATAAAATTGCAATGGACGTTCTCCAGATTAATCTCACAGATGGCGAGATTGTCTGATGAGAAAACTCGGCCTATTTTCTCTAGTGTTTCAAAGAATGACAGGTGGGTCACAGTGAAATTTACAAAATTCACAAAACATATGACAAATTGGAAATTAAGAGGACGCTTCCCTGGCTGCCCAATCCAAATTCAAGGCAAATAACGGCAAGATAAGGGATTGGCCACTTAAGACCATAATTTTGAGGAAATTCATCACTCGGTGAGAACTACCTAAAACAGAATCATAGAAACCTGCTGGCAGGGTAAGATTAAGGAAAATCTCCAGATATTCTGCAAGTGTGTCAAGCAGAACTAAATAACGAGGGAACAGGTACGAGTCATTAATGACTCGCCAAGTTGCATCCAAATCAACTTAGTGTTAGGGGACAGAGGGTGGTGGTTGAAGGTTGTTACTGTGACTCGAGACCGATGTCCAATGGTGTATCACAGAGATCGGTGCTGTGATTAGGAGGTGCTGGTGTTAGACTGAGGTGAACAAACCTACAAATCACATCACACCAAATTATAGTCCAGCAGGTTTATTCAGAAGCACAAGCTTTCAAAGCGCACAACCACCTAATGAAGAAGCAGCGCTTCGAAGTTAGTGCCTCCGAACAAACCGGTTGGACTGTAACCTGGTGCTGTGTGATCGTTAACCTTATTATTTGTGGTATTCATAAATGATGCAGCTATGAATATAGATGGGGTGGTGGGAGTGTGACAACTAAGTTTGTGTTTGATACAAAGATTGGCCGGGTGGTTGGCAGTGAGGAGGAAGATCTTATGTTACAGGAAGATACAGATGGAGTGGTCAGATGGGCAGAGCAATGGCAGATGTAATGTAACCCTGATAAATATGATGTGATACACTTTGGATGAAGGAACTGGACAGGGAGGACTCAATGAATGGCAGCACACGAGGAAGCTCAGAGGCTGTTTCTTCACACTTCCCTGAATGTGACTAAATACGTTAATGCACAATTTTGAGAAAGCATAAGGGACCGTAAACATAAGCTTTATTTATCAAGGCATAGATTATAAGAGCTATGCAGAATTTTGGTTTGGCCAAGATGGAATGCTGTGTGTAGTTCTGGGAACTACATTACTGGAAGGATCTGATTGTAATGGAGGGGGCTCAGAGCAGATTCACCAGGATGTTCCCAGGGATGGAGCATATCAACTATGGAGAGAGGCTGAATAAGATCGGATTGGTTAGTTTGGAGCAGAGAAGGCTGAGGGGGCCGTGATTCAGAAGGATAGGGTTCCGAGGGACATGGACAGGATGGATAGACAGCAGCTGTTCTTTTTAGTCAAAGGGCCAAGAACAATGAAGCACATTTTAAAGTGAACGGTTTGAGATTTGGAGGGAATTGAGGTTTGTTTTTCACCCAGAGGCTGTTGGGGTCAGGAATGCCCTTCCTGAGAGAGGAGTTGTTACGGTAACTTCACAAACATTAGAAAGTACACTGCTGTGCACTTGAAATGCCATAAGATTCACGGCTACGAGTCTTGTGTTGGAAAATGGGACTAATGTAGACCGGGCTGAATTGTTCATGGTACGAAGTCTGTTCTTCTGTGTTTGTATGGCTGTGGAAGGTCCATCATTAAGTAGCTTAAGATAGGAACTATGGGTTTCTGAAGAGTATATTAACAAGGGGTTTTAAGATTGAACTTGTAATATCTTCTGAAAATATGTCAATGGCAAAGTTAAGTGGAAAAAGGTGCAGCTTTCTTACAGTCTGATACCAGAGAATTGAGGACAGGGAAAAGGCAGAACTATGGAGCAAATACTTTAGTTATATCTTCACAGAAGATAACAAAACAAAAAAGAAAACTTCCCAACGATACTAGTGAACATTAGTCGGTTGAGAAAAAGGGAATAGAATGAAATTAGCAACCAAACAGTTTTAGAGGAAGTTTGGAACTGAAAGTAATGAGCACAGACAAAGTGAACCGAGATTGATCAAATGGGAATCATATTTGAGAAAGTGACATTTAGCATAATAATGGAGAAGCAATCAATGCAATATGATTGGATTTTCAGAAAGATATTTGACAAAGCCCCAAGACTATTATGCAAATTCAAATCCTCTGGGACTGGAACTAATATGGTTTTAGAATGGGAGAGCTGGCAAGAAGCAGTGAGTAGGAATAAAACAATATGTCTTTTAAAAAGGAAGGCTTGGAGGATATAGCAAGGATCGGGTTTGGGCTCCAGCTATTCCCAATACACATCATATATTTGGTTGAGTGGAACAAATTCAATATATCCAAGTTTGCTGATGGCACTGAACAACATCGGATTTTGAGTGGGTGAGCAGAATGTCAAAATGCTCCAAGGTGATTGAGACAAGTGGAGTTTTTGGGAAAATATGTGGCAGATGGAGAGCAATGGGGAGGGGAGGCGTGAGATATGTGATATTGTGACCTTTGATGAGAAAAACAGAACGGGAGCCTATCATTATAAAGGGAATTTTTTGAAAAATGTTGATCTATACAGGAACTTAAGCTGCATTTTTCTTTCCTTCTGTGCAGCCCTCCGAGGTCAGTTTAGGGCAGTCAGATCTGAATCCAAAGTCAATACTGGGAATGTCATTGGCACGCTGACCAGTGTACACAGACCCAACATGTGGGGAGCTGTAGCATTGAAAAGGATCTCTATCTCCCTGTGCACCGGTCACTGAAAGCAATTTTGTAGGAGCAGAAAACAGATAGGCAGATAAATAGTGTATTCACCTTTATTTCAGGGGAATTTTAATCCAGGAGTAAGGGTGTTTTACTGCAGCTGAGCAGGGCCTTGGTGAGACCTCATCTCGAACATTGTGCAGTATTCTGTGTAGTTTTGGTCTCCTTACCTAATAAAGGAGAAACCTGACATTGAGGGAGAGCAGTAAAGGATAACCAGACTGATCTCTGGGATGATAGGCTTGTTGTGGGAGCAGAGTTTTGGGCGGCTTTGCCCGTATTCCATGGGCTTTAGGAAAATGAGTGGAGATCTCAGTGAAATATATATAAATCTGTTAGGGCGAGACAGATTGGAAACAGGGGTGACAATTCCCCTGGCTGGGACATCAAAACAAGGGGCCACAGTATTAGGTACAGACAGGCCACTCTGCATTAAGATGAAAATAAATGTCTGCACTCAAAGACTGGTGAACCTGGGGTACTATCTCCCAGATCAGGCTGTGGAAACCAAGGTAGTGAATATAAATATGGATTTCTGGAAACTAAAGGGATAGGGAGACAGCAGGGTATGTTATGAAGATAGAGGATCAGATTCAATTACAGGGTGTTGTCCAATAACGTGGTAGCTGTGTTCCTGTGCATCATTGTGTTGCAGAAAATCATGCAATATTCATAATGTGGTCTATGGGGAAAAGAGGATAATGGGCGAACTGCAAAATATCATTAAAAAAACAAAATTAAAGTTAGTCTAACACACACTAGCTCAGTTTAATTAAATCTTTAAATCATATATTGTAATGAAATAGTGCTAATAATGACAATTCAGTCATTGGCTACATCCCTGTACATTTCACCAAGCTCTTCACCAGAAAGTGTGCAGGACTGACTGACCACGTGATGCCAACATGGAATTCCAGTTCTCCTGAAGATTCTCCCCCAGTTTGAAATAAAGTTCCTTCTAATTGGAGAGAGCAATTCCCCGTTTCAGGCTCAGGTCCAAAGCTTGCAGAGCGGATTGCATTCCTGTTTTAGCTGAACACTCAGAGGGTGCATTTGGCAGACAGAGGATCCTGAAGCTGGGTTTTGTTGTTCAGCTGGTGCCTGGCAAGGAATCGCGCTGCAGTGAGCGGGAGCTCAATTTATAGAAAAAAGGTGCACAATTCACGAATCGCATTGCAGTCAAATCAGTTTAATAAACACGCATTATCAGAGAACTGCCTGTATATTGAATCGAGGAGCAAGATTGATGGACTGAAGGTCTACAACAGTTCTTAATTTATATTTCACAATGTTTAAACATATTAATAGATATGAACACAGTGTCAGGAAAACTGCACTGAGGAGATTTTCTCCATGAACTAGAATGGGGAAGGATCAATGTGTTGTATGACCTTTCCTGATGTTTCTGTGCAGTCTGTGGGAAAGCACTGTAAATGTTGTCACAAGCTCTCAGATGTTAGGAAGGAGGACTCTGCAGGATCAACAGGACTGTGATTCCCGTTCCCTTTTCTGATATCGAGGCTGGTGCCGGGTATTCTGTCTGTTTATTTCCTTTAAGACCTCGGAGCAGTGTGATACAATAGAGTGTCTTGCTTGGCCGTTTCAGGGACCATTGCAGATACTACATATGCAGATACTACATCCTTGTCTTTTTCACTGATGTGCACGGCTGTTCCATTATTTAGGATGGGGATATTTCTGGAGTCCTTTCCTCCAGTAAGTTTTTTAATAGTACACCGACATTTATGTCTGGATGTGGCAGGACTGCAGAGCTTAGATCTGATCTGTTGGTCTTGGGATCATTTTATCACATGTCTGTGTGTCTGGAGTCACTTTTAGGCCATACAAGGAAAGCATTGGAGATTCACTTCCTGAAAGTACATAGGGGAATGAGATCGAAGTTTACAATCACCATTGGATGCAAGGTCACTGTTACAATCACCAGGTTCTAGATCTTGACATTTGATTAATTGTTTTTAACTCCCACAATCTGCCAGAGCATTAGCCTGGTCTGGATTAGTAATCCAGTGACATTTCCACAACAGCACCATCTCCACATAGGAACCTATCGGAAACCACAATGAGTGGGTTATTTCTGTACTGCTTGACAGCTCTGTGAAAAAGAACTCCCACCAACTTAATTATCGTGAAGGGACTGAGGAGTTGTTAAATGGTCAGAATGCAATCATTCACCTACTAGGGGAACGGACATAGTTGAGTAATTTTCCACATTGGCAGGGAGATGTCAGAGTTGGAGCTGGAATGCAACAGCTTCCCCAGGGACATGGCTTGTTGTGCAGCACAAGTCTTCAGTCCTATTGCAGGAATTTTGTCAGCGTCCATTGTCTTTGTCGTATCTACTGTGTTCAGCGGTTTCTTCATGTCACATGCAGCAAATCGAATTGGGTGAACACTGCCATCTGTGATTCTGTGGATATCATGGTGAGGATGAGGTGGATCATCCATTCAACACCTCTGGCTGAGGATGGTACACATACTACATCCTTGTCATTTTCACTGATGTGCAGGACTGTTCCATTATTTAGGATGGGGATATTTCTGGTGTCCTTTCCTCCAGTAAGTTTTTTAATAGTACACCGACATTTATGTCTGGATGTGGCAGGACTACCGAGCTTAGATCTGATCTGTTGGGCTTGGGATCATGTAGTCCTCTCTATCAGATGTTAGTTCTGCTGTTTGTAATGAAACCACTCAAGCGCCATAGCTGTAATGGTTTGTCATCAGCTTTAGGTACACATGGTTCTGACCTTGGCATGTTCACCCACTCACATCACTGAACCAGTTATCGGCTTGATGGTAATGGTAGACCGGTGGAATATACTGGGGAAAATGATACAGATTATGTTTGAATACAATCCTGCTTCTGTTGCTGCTGTTGTCTACAGCATCACATGAAAGCCCAGTTTGAGCTGCAATATCTGCAATTCAATTCTACTGACTGTCCCCTAGTTCACCCATCAGCCGTGTACTCAATGACCGCACCTGATTTCTGATGCGGTAATATTTCCATTTTCATATTCTCATTCTGCTGATGGTTCTCCTTGGTGCCATGCTTCCAATTTGTTACATTACTCAAACCCTTTAACATATTCATCTGATTCTTTTCCTTGCTCGTCGTGCCATCTTCTGCGTTTGAATTAAATGTGTTTCCCTCTGGTTTTCTTCCTGACCATGAGTAAGAGATCTGTGGTGTCAGTGATGCCAGCCTTATGCAGTTTCTGATCGAATGAATGTGTGCACTTTGCGTTATTGTTCGGTACCCAGTGTAGGGCACTCCGTGTTGGACAGGGCGTTTGAGCAGCTTTCAAACACGTCATTGGAACTTGTTCAAAAACAGAAATTCCTGAAGAAATAAAGCAGCTCTGGCGGCATCTTCTGCAGTGAATGTAGAGTTAATCTTTCGAGTCCAGTGTCCCTCTACAAAGCCCGCAGTTTCTTCAGCAATTTTTGTATTTATTTTGTATTTATTTCCAGTATCCATAGTTATTTGTTTCATTGAAAATCTGTACTGTGCCTATTCGTTTCATAAGAGCCTCAGCAGGTCTGGCAGCATCTGCAGAGACAGAGAAACAGAGTTAGCGTAACAAGTCCAATGTGACTTGTTCTGAACTGAAAAGGGTTGGACACTGGGCTTTTTAATCCCTTGACGGAGATGGGGGATGGGTGACTTGGAAAAGAGGGCGTGGCAAAAGATAAACGGGCTATCAGCAGTGGTGAACAAGAAGATGATGCAAAATGGGTTTAAATTAAGGTGTGAATGGGGGAAATGGGTTCTCTCTAGGTGAGTGTAAGATAAAGAAGACACAACCACACAAGGCCATAGGGAGAACAGGAGAGAGAATGTTGACAATGTGATATTAGATAGATCTAGATCTATACGTTTTCACAGTATACATCATCACTGCCTTCACACTATGGAATTCAGGTGCTTAACCTCTTATTGGCACTAGTAAGAGTTTCATGCTGCCTTAGTTTTGTAACATAGAGCAAAACTAACAGTAAGAAGTTTGGGCTGCTTTGTACGCCTGTCATTTTTAATATTCTTTCAAATTTGCAGTGCTTATCGTTAAACGTTTGATCTTGAAGTTAGTATCAGATAGAGTGTACGAGGTTAAGGGGTGGCATTCTAGAAGTTTATAATATCATGGGAGGCATGGATAGAGTGAATAGCGAAGGTCTTTTCTGCAGGATCGGGGAGTTCAAACACAGATGCATAGCTTTAAGGTGAAAGGGGGGAAACTTGAAACAGACGAAGGGAAAATATTTTTTACACAGAGTGTGATGTATGTATGGAATAAGCTGCTACAGGGACAGTGGGAGATGCAAGCACAGCTACAATATTTCAAAGACATTTGGACCAACATATGAATGGGAAACGTTTAGAGGCATATGGGCCAAGTGCAAGCAGATTGGATTAGTTTAATTTAGAAAACCTGGTCAGCATGGACAAGTTGGACCAAAGGGTCTGTTTGTGCACGATATAACTGTATGGATGTAGAAATTGAGGAAAATGTACGAAAAGATATGATGTAATAAATTGGTAAGAAATATAAAATCAAGCATCATGAGCTTTTCTGTCAACATAAAAAAACTTGAAGATGTGTGTGTGAGCTGAAGCAGAAGTGAAGTGAGGAAAGTACATTGAGGCCATGTGGAGGGTGTGACTGGAGAACTGTCCACAGGGAACAGGCAGATAATTTACACTAGTAATTTAAATCACTTCTCATGAGGAAAGTAGTGTAAGCATGTCAATGGTATAAACAAAATGGTAACAGGAGGGAAGTTCTTGAACTGTCTCTAACAAAAGGAACATGGTTTTTATCTAACAGATAAGAATAAGGGTAGGTAGGTAAGCAGTAATTCATAGATAATTTTAAAAGAAGTGGTCACAGAGTGACTAGCGGCATAGTGTGAAATATTCTATAACTCTATGGATTACAGGAGTGTTGCAGTGAAACTGGAGAACCTCCAATGTGGTGCCTGTCTTCAAGAAAGGAATGAGATAGAAGGCAGGAAACATTTAGCCTAACCATTATTGCTGGGAATCTGCTAGAGCCTGTTATTAAGGAAGGAATTGCAGGGCACTTAGAAAAGCTTCATGCAGAGTTGGCATGGTTTTGTGAAGGGGAAACTATTTTTGCTCTGTAAAATCATACAAATTCTTTTTTGGAGATCCCTGAGAATGTCAAGATTAGAGTCATGCTGGAAAAGCACAGCATGTCAGGCAGCATCCAAGGAGCAGGAAAATCAATGTTTTGGGCAGGAGCCGTTCATCAGGAATCCATGAGAAAGTGACAAGCAGATTTGATAAAGGGCACTGGTCAACATGAGGCTTTCCAGAAAGTTTTCACAAGGTATCACAAAATAATCGTTCTGACACAAGACAGAGGCTTGTCGTATGATGAATAATATATTTGCATGGGATAATGGTTGCTTAACACATAGAAATCGGAGAATCAGGATTAATGGATTTTTATGATAAAGATGTATCCACTGGATTACCACAAATATCAGGCCGATGGCATCAGTTATGTACAATCTATACTGATAGCCTGACGGCGGTAGCTGAGTGCAATATACGTTGGAGTTAGTGGATCACTTTGAGAACCAAAATGCAGGCTGCTATTTAATGAAGAGGACTCCCAAAACAGGAGTAGTACAAAGGGATTGGAGTGTTCCTGAGTATGAAACGTAACGTCTGCATGCTGATGCAGCAAGTAACTGGGTTGGTTCATGAGGCGGCTTCCTGAGATGGAAGGGTTGAATTATTGAATACATTTAAAATGGAGAGATTATTCATTGTGGTTGAAATGAATGAGGGTGATATTCATTTCACCAAGATATAGAGGGGGCTTGACTAGGTAGATGCTGAGAAGATGTTTCCCCTGAGTCTCGAACTCGAGGCGGTAGATAACGAATAAGGAACATCGATTTCAATCTGAGGTGAAAAATGATATACTCTCTCAGAAGGTAGTGAATGTCTGGAATTCCCTAACCCAGAGAGTTGTGGAGGGATGCAGGAAATTGGGAAGGAAAGAGGAGCTGAGCCCAGAAGTAGATCAGCCATGTTCTTATTGAATGAGAGTTCAGTCTTGAGGGGCCAAATAGCCATCTCATGTTCCTACTTCTGAATCTTTCATGTCATTTTCCTGAAAGTCGTGTTGTACAATGTTGCATTCGGGAGAGGAGAAAAATTTCCTGAGTTAACCCTGGATGGGATATGGGAACTGCATTCAAAGCAATTACAGAGCAGAAGTTACAGAGTGGGGAAGCATGGAAAAAAGGATTGCGGCTGGAGCCACTTCCTGACCAAGCCTGCAATTTCCAAGTGCATTTCCGAAACAACACCTAACCATCGGCGTGGCTTCGATCTGCCTGTTGGTAGCAGGTCCGAAGGGCTGATTGGAACATCAGAACATAGGGCTGAGGGACACGAGTGGGCCAATCGGCCCTTTGACACTACCCCACCAGTAAATAAGGTAATGGTTCATCCCATTGTGGTCCCAGCTGCATTTTTCTCTCCATGCACCGTTATCCCTGATTCACCTGTCTATGGAAAAATCAGACATAGCCAGCCTCGATATAATATAATGATTCAGCCATCCCAAACTTCTGGGAAAGGGAATACCCACTTGAGTGAAATCCGACTTTGTGATTTTTTTTCCTCACTCTGGTTCTGACTGAGGTTGGAGGGTGTCACTGTTTCCTTTTCTAGTCCCACTCCTCCACTGCTCACAACAAATTTTAAATGTAACCGGGTCGGTGATATGACCGATGATAAAGGTCTCAGACAGGGTCAGGTTCAGTGATAGGAACAAGTCAGGCAGATTTCTTTCATCAGCCGCAGGTAACTAATCGGGCTAATGGAGCAGCATGTTAGATTTGTGGTTAGCACTGCTGCCTTATATTATCTTGTGACCACGCCAGTTTCAAAGAACAGTGAAATTTAGAAAATCTGCGAAACATGTGACAAGGTGGAAGTAAACAGGATGTTTCTCTGGCTGTCTATTCTACATTTAAGGCAAATAATGGCAGGATAAGGGACAGGCCCTTTAAGACCATAATAAGGAGAGATTCTTCACTCGGAGGGGATTGACTAAACAGGTGCATGGAAACCTGCTGGCAGGGCATGATTAGGGAGAATCCCCAGATATTCTACAGCTACCTCAAGTGGAACAGAATAACCAGTGAACAGGTAGGACCTATTAGTGACTTACCAAGTTGCATCCAAAATCAGCTTCGTGGTAGAAGGCTGTTTGTGTGACTGGTGACTAATGTCCCCTGGTGTACCGCAGAGATCAGTGCTATGTCCCTTATTATTTGTGGTATTCATAAGTGTTATGAATGTGAAGTGGGTGGGGGGGGGGGTGATAAACAAGTTTGTGTTTGACATAAAGATTGGTCGGGTGTTTGGCAGTGAGGTGGGAGGTCTTATGTTACAGGAAGATATACATGGAATGGTCATATGGGCAGGTCAATGGCAGTTGGAATGTAACCCTAATAAATATGAGATGATGCACTTTGAAAGAAGGAACCAGACATGGGAGTACACAATGAATTCCAGCACACTAGGAAGCTCAGCGGGTGCTTCTCCACACATCCCTGAATGTGACTGAATATGATCATTGATTAGTTAAGCAGGACCGTAGATAAAGCCTTTATTCATTGACCTAAAGATTATAAGAGTTTTATATAGCACTTTGGTAAGGCCAAATTAAATACTGTGTGCAGTTCTGGGAGCCAAATTACAGGAAGGATGTGATTGTACTGGATGAGGTGCAGAGGAGATTCACCAGGATGTTCCCAGGGAAGGAGCATATCAGCTAAGGAGAGAGGCTGGATAAGCTTGAGTTGTTTAGTTTGGAGCAGAGAAAGTTGAGTGGGTAAGTAATTCAGGTGTAAGATTACAAGTGGCATGGACAGGGTGAATAGACAACAGCTGTTTTTTTTTAGTCAAGGTGTCAGCTTCCCTCCAGTCTGAAACCAGGGAATGGAGAATGGAGAACAGAGAAATATGACACAACAACTTCACTTTTGTCTTTACAGAAAACGACATAACCAAAACCTTCCCAGCAATAGGAGAAAACCTGAGTCTGATGAGAAAAGGATATGGAATGAAATTAGTAAATAAACTAATTTGGAGAAAGCATTGGAATGAAAATAATGGGCATACATATTGATGAAATGGGAAACATATTTGTGAAACTGACTGGTAGATTAATTACTTAAAAGCAATAGAGACAATGAACTTGGATTTTCAGCAAGAGTTTTAATAGAGTCCCAAGCATCGTGTGCAAAGTAAAAATACATGGGATCGTGGATAATATATGGACATGGTGTTAGAATGGAAGAGCTGACAGGAAACAGTGAGTAGGAATAAATGAATGGTTTTCAGTTTGGAAGGCTCATGTGACATTGCAATGATTGGTGCTTGGGCTCCAAACATTCACAATACATCTCAAACACCTGATTGAGGGAGTCAAGTGCAACGTTTCCAAGTCTGCTGAGGGAAACTAGGATCTTGAAAAGTGAGGAGGATGTCAAAAAAAAAACTTCAAGGTGGTTAAGACAAATGGAGTGAAAGAGTAAATATGTGGCAGGTGAAGAGCAGTGTGGATAGATGTGATGCTGTCTACTTTGTTGGGAACAATAGAATGCCAGCTGAACATTTGAAAAGGGAGTGTTCGATCTATAAAGGGAACTACACTCGCTTTGTTTTGTTTTTGTTTGGACAGACCTCCGAGTTCCATGCAGGGCAGTGAGTTCTGAAGAAAAGAGCCAATACTGGGAATGCATTGGCACACAGACCAGTGTACATAGACCCACCAAGTGGGGAGCTGTAACATTGTAAAGGATCTGGGATCTGCCTGTACACCAGTCACTGAAAGCAATATTGCAGGAACAAAAAGCAGTTAGGAAGATAAATGGTGTGATCACCTTCATAACAGGAGGATTTGAGTCCAGGAGGAAGGGTGGCTTACTACAGATGGACAGGGTCTTGGTGAGACCCCACCTCGAACATTATGAAGTATTGTGTGCAGTTTTGGTCTCCTTACCTAATAAACGACAAACCTGACATTGAGGGAGGGCAGTGAAAAATGACAAGATTGATGTCTAGGATGACAGACCTGTTGTGGGAGCAACGTTTGGGGCGACTGAGCCTGTATTCCATGGGCTTTAGGAAAGTGAATGGAGATATCAGTGAAATATATAAAACACTGACAGGGCGAGACAGATTGGAAACAGGGATGATAATTCCCCTGGCTGGGACGTCTAAAACAAGGGGCCACGGTATTAGGTACAGACAGGTCACACTGTATTGAGACGAGAATAAAAGTGTGCAGTCAGAGACTGGCGAACCTGGGGAATTCTCTCTACATAAGGCTGTGGAAGACAAGGCACTAAAGACTAACAAAGATGTCTGGACACTGAAGGGCTGGGGGAGAGAGCAGGAGTATGGTGTGGTCAGCCATCATTACACTGAATTGGGTAGCAAACTCGACAGACCAAAGGGGCTACTGCAGTTCCATTTTATAGCTTCACAAGGTTAATCACATTATGGGATGTGTACAGTGTGTGGGGAAAGTGCATTGACGAGATGTTCAGACATGAACTAGAATGGGGGAGGCTTAATCTACTGTATGGCCTATTCCGCTCCCTATGTTTCTGTGCAGTCTGTTGGAAAGCTCTGTAGATGTTGTCACAAGTTCTCAGATGTTAGGAAGGAGGTCCCTGCAGGGTCGACAGGACTGTGTTTGCCATTCCCTTTTCCGATACCGAGTCTGGGGCCTGGTGTTCGGTACAGGTATTTCCTTCAAGACCTCATGGCAGTTTGATACATTTGAGTGTCTTGCTTGGCCGTTTCAGAGACCATTGAAGAGTTTATCACATGGCTGTGTGTCTGGAGTCACTTTTAGGCCAGACCAGGAAAGCACAGGAGATTCACTTCCTGAAAGTACATCGGGGAAGCACATTGGTGTGTACAATCGACATTGGCTTCATGGTCACTGTTACTTACACCAGATTCGAGATCTCGATTCTTTATTAATAGTTTTTATCTTCTACTAACTGCCAGAGTATTAGCCTGGTCTTGATTAGTAATCCAATGATATTTCCACAATAGCACCATCTCCATATGGGGACTGATCGGAAACCACACTGAGCTGGTTATTTCTGTGCTGCTTGACAGCTCTGTCAAAAAGAACTCCCACCAATTTGACTGTCATGATAGGACTGATGGGGTGGTAATTTGTCAGGTTGTAATTATTCCCCTTTTAGAAACTGGACATAGTTGAGTAATTTTCCACATTGCCAGGGAGATGTCAGAGTTGGAGCTGGAATGAAACAGCTTCCCCAGGGACACGGCTTGTTGTGCAGCACAAGTCTTCAGTCCCATTGCAGGAATGGGGTCAGGGCCCATTACCTTTGTCGTATCTACGGTGTTAATCTGTTTTTTTCATGTCACGGGCAGCGAATCGAATTGATTGAAGACTGGCATGTGTGATTCTGTGGGCATCTTGATGAGAGTGAGGTGGATCATCGACTCAACATTCCTGGCTGAGGAATGTAGAGATACTATTTACTTGCTTTTTCACACTGATATGCAGAGCTGATCCATTGGTAGGATATGAATAATTGTGAAGCCCTCTCCACCAGTTGGTTGTTTAATCGGCTACAACAACCTTTGGCTGGATGCGGCAGAGCTTCGATCTGGGTCTGTTGACTATGTGAGAATTTCTCCCTCTCGATCATATGATTTGGTTTAATTTGATTTGATAGGATTTATTCTCACATGTATCTAAGTAGAGTGAAGCTCGTTATTTATACACAGTTCTGGCAGATTGTAGTGAGAGTTGGAGCTACCTATTTTTTTAGAGACATGGAGTGGCCGAAATTTAAATGTCTACTTCAACTGTCTGTTTTTGCAGAGCCACAAAATAGCCAGAATTTCAATTAGATTACTTCAGCATAAGTGATAAAAAAGACCTTTGAGAAGAGAATTATTCCAAACAAAAGAAAGGATAACCTGATTCCCAAGATTCTGAAACATGCTCATATTGTGATAAAGAAGGTTATTTGTTTTTGAAAATGATGATTTGTAACAGAACGCAGACGAAATAATAAAATTGTAGCATAAACACTTTGAAGAATCATGACAAAAAGTAATTTATTCTGATCTCATTAAGGAGGTGTTCAGCCACAAAACCAGCTCTTCAAATTGTGCATTTGAAACTATTTGCAATCGCAATAAGTTCTAATTAAAGATTTGGTAAATAATCCTGGAGACAGATTTGAACGGAATTATAAACCCTTAATGGGATGCCTGGCATGTCTTGTCTAATTAGCTTAAAAACGGTTAACAGTGGAAATAATAATAATAATAATAATAATAATAATAATACGTGTTTTGTAACAGAATCAATTTTTTAAAGTAAAATGTGATAATCGATTTTGTTAAGAGATAACCTGCTCAATGGAGAGTAGAATTCATGCAATCCTTCAAGATAAAAAATGCAAGGTATCACTAAAAAGAACACAGCCATTAAATTTGGATTGCAACATAGAAAGATACAAAAGCCTGGAGATAACAAAAATTGTTAAACGTCCGAAACAAATAAGAACCTCGGGCTGTCCATGGGAGTGTCCATCATTGATCAGTTGTTTTACAAGATTGCTTCTGCAGAAGGGAAGTGGAGGGGAAACTGAGAACGTTGTGTATAACCATTGCAACGCAGAACGTATAAAATACTGTCTTTTTGCTGTAAAATCATAGTGTATCATTGATCTCTCTGCTTTGTTGAGCTGAGGATTAAGGAAACGATTGTCTTCTCTGTCAAAACCAGATTCGAGGAAGATCCTTTGGTATTCTCCCAGCATTTACCGGTTTTTGCTTGAATTAAAGTCCATTCCGTGCCTGTGTCCTGTCTGCCTCCAGAGTCTTTGTCCCTAGCCAGGGAATCTCGATCCTACAGTAAGCAAAGACATACCGATCAGAGCAGAAAGGCAAAATTTAGACTGAGGCATACAGTCTACAACACAAAGGGCATGCAATAGCCAAGGTCAACGTGAGCAAGATCAGCATTATTTGAAGTTAGAGAGTCCATTCCTCAGTTTAATAATGGCTGGGAAGATGCTGTTCATGAGATGCAGGTTTGTGTGTTCAAATTTCTGTATTGTCTGCCTGATGGAAGAGATTTTAGGAGGTCCACGGTGCAATGGATCGTTGATAATGTTGTCAGCCCTTCTGCAGCAGCGAGCCATGTAAATGGAGTCAATGGACGTGCGGTTGGCTTCCATAATGGCATGGGCCGTGCACAAAACCTTCTCTCATTTCTCTTACTGTCCTGGGTAGGGCTAATGCCACGCCAGGCCATTATGCACTCGGATGGTTTGCTCTCAGTGGTGCATTTGTAGACATTGGTGAGGGTCCTTGTGGACATGTCAAATGTCCTGAGCTGTCAAAGAAAGAAGAGGCGTTGTTGTGCCATCTCGACTGTCACATCGACATGGGAAGTCAGTTATCGTCACTCCAAGCAGCTTAATGTTTTCCACACTCTCAACTTCAGTTCCATTGATGCAGATGGGGGCATGTTCTCCTCCTTTCTTTCTGAAGTCATTGATCAGTTGGTTAGTTCTGCCAACGTTGAAAGAGAGGATGGTCTCAGTTCAGCACATCACCAAGCCGTGTATTTCCGTTCTGTATGCTGGCTTGCCATCATTGCAAATCTGTTCTACTATGATGGTGTCATCAGTGAACATGCAGATGGCGTTCGTTCTGAATTTAGCAATACATTCGTGGGTGTACAGGGAGTATACTGGGGGCTGAGGACACATCCATTGGGATTTCCATGTTGAATATTATTGTGGAAGAGGCACAGTTGCCTATCTTCTCTGATTGCGGACTGTGGGTCAGAAAGCTGAGGATCCGTTGCAGAGAGTGGAGCCGAGTCTGAGGTCACGGAGTTTTGTGATCGGTCAGAAGGGAATAATGGTGTTGGAGTTGGAAATATAATCAATGAGCAGGAATCTGACGTAGGTGTCCTTGTTGTCCAGATGTTCTAGGGATATGATAACCACTATGGACCCACTCCACTGGTCGGAAAATTGGAGGGGATCGAGGCAGGCTGGGAGACTTGAACTAATGTGAGCCATGACTAGCCTCTCGAAGCACTTCATGCACCCCCCCCCCCCAGTCTCCTGTGCTCTAAAGAGAAATGTCCCAGCTTATCCAACCTCTGCCTATGACTCAGACTCTGAAGTCCTGGCAACAACCTTGTAAAGTTACGGTTTAATAACATCCTTCCTAATAGCAAAGTGACCAAAACGGAAGACAATGTTGAACATGGAAGTAATTGGAACTGTAAGTTTTACTCTGCTGACAATTATTGTGCTGTTGTGATATTGTTTTATTATTTGTGTTATTCTGAAATCTTATTATTCATTAAATCCTCCGAAGGAAATCCTCTCGGGTTAACACCCTCCTGACTACTTGAATTTGAATCAATCTATTTTGTTTGGACAGATATTTTGAGGCCGCTGCATATCAGAGAACAGGAAGAGATGTTGGATGATTGTGCAGTGTGTGTCCTTGACTGGACCAGCTTGTCTCTCCAGGCACATAAAGCTGTTATTGTGGATAAGAGTACCTCAGAATTGTTACATCACAGAAGGAAGCTATTCAGCCCATTGTGGGTCCATGAACACAGAACATTACAGCACAGTACAGGCCCTTCAGGTCTCAATGTTGCACCGACCTGTGAAACCAATCTGAAGCCATTCTAACCTACACTATTACATTTTCATCCTTATGTTTATTCAATGCTCATTTAAATGGCCTTAAATTTGCTGAGTCTACTATTGTTGGGCGGGTAGCATATTCCACGCCCTTATTACTCTCTGAGTGAAGAAATTATTTCTGACATCTGTCTGAAATCTATCACCCCTCAATTTAAAACTACATCCTCTCATGCTAGCAATCATCATCCGGGGAAAAAGGTTTTCACTTTCCAAAATATCTAATCCTCTGATCATCTTGCATGTCTCTCAAGCTTTTTGTCTTTCATGAAAACTGCCTCATGTCCCTCAACCATTCCTATAAGACCTTCCCTGCATTCCAGGCTACATTCTAGCAAATCTCCTCTTCAACGTTTCCAAGGCATCCACATCCTTCCTATAATGCGGTGACCAGAACTGTACACAATGCTCAAAACATGGCTGCACCAGAGGTCGTAGAGGTGCAGCATAACCTCATGGAGAAGGAAGCGTCCTTCTTCCTCTTGACAAGAGATTCACCTTCTTCAGTAAACCACAGCACCCTCACTCCACCACTTCCTCCTTTCCTGACAGATATAAACTTGTCAAGGACACACAGTAGCTGTTCCATGAAAAAGCACCACATTTGAATTGTGCCCATCCCCTGCAGTTTCCTTCCACATCCTATTCATCTTAAAACCTTTCCTAATCGCATCATGATTTCCTTTGCCCCAGCTATAACTCTTGCCCTGCGGTATACACCTGTCCCTTTCCATCGCTAAAGTAAACACAACTGAATTGCTGTCACTGTCACCGAGGTGCTCACCTACCTCCAAATCTGATACCTTGTCTGGTTCATTACCCGGTACCAAATCCAATTTGGCCTCGTCCCTTGTTGGCCTATCGACATAATGTGTCAGGAAACCATTTTGCACGCATTGGACAAAAACTGACCCATATAAAGTAATTGAACTGTAGCGTTTCCAGTCAATATTTGGAAAGTTAAAGTCTTCTGTTACTTTCACTCCTATCCAGTATGATCTTTGTAATCCTTTCCTCTACATCTCTGGAACTTTTCAGAGGTCTATAGAGAACTGTCAACAGGTGACCTCTCCATTTTTGTTTCTAACCTCTTCCCACACTACCTCTGTAGATGAGTTCTCATCAAACATCATTTCTGCAACCGTAATACTGCCGTTGATTAACAATGCCACCCTCTGCACTTTTAGTACCTTCCCTATTCTTAATGAAGCATCTAAACCCCGGAATGTACAACAATCATTCCTGTCCCTGCTCAATTCATTACTCCAAATGTCCGCACATAAAGCTGTACAACTGCACAATTTGGAAACAGGGAGTGATTTGGAAGGGTGTTAAACAAGGTTCAGTTGGATAGATCAGAAGGCAACATGAGGGGAGATAGACAGAAATAGTCATAAAATGGAAGTTTTATTTAGAAATTCTCACGGACTGCAAGGCCTTTGTCTGATGCCATACCCTGTGAGCACTGTGAGGATACTGGCTGTGGTCCCAGATCATTTATCTTCAATAATATCACAGAGCTTAGTTGATAACAGTTAGAAGAGACCAAAAGGTCAAAGGTTTATTATTTTACCGGGAGAAAGTGGATTAATTTAAATAGAACAGCAGCAAGAACTGAGAACCCCCCTCGATACTGAAATACTGTGCCAGTGAATCTCAATGAGGTGGATCACTGATAGAGGGAGAATCAGCATCTCAGCTGTGAGTCAAATAATGATTGATAAAGTTTGCACACCACTTCCATGGTTTTGTAATATCCTTTTCAATTTATGTAACTCAATATCTTGAGTGTATTTTAAATATCTTATCTCTATGTACTTTCCATAGTTTAGTATGGACAGAAAATCATTTTGCCCCTGTATTTTGTGTTCAATAAACAGATTTCAGTCCTCATTCCTCACTTTAGTAGTATCCTTGAATCTGTTCTTCATGAGTATAAAGAGTAACATTCCAATACTGATGACTGGGGAATATTATTGCCCCTCCCTCCAGTCTGAACTGCCATGTCCCCCAATTCTCTCTGTTTTCTGTCTCCTCCACAGTGCCACAATCACAATGTAATTAAAGTCCAATAAATGACACTTCGACCCAGTTCATTAATATCGAATGCATCAATAGCACAGTCCTCATCGGCCCTCTCTGATCCTGGAATATCAAACGGAATTGCACTTGTCACGTACAATTCTCTGTTAACATATCCATGCCATTTGTCTGTTTTAACCCCCCGTTGTCTCAGGCACACATTCCCCTCAGATCATGCACTATAAAAATTGTCTCAATGTTTTATTGAAATTATAGTGCTTGGTCAGTAGTTACAGAATGTATGTTTCCATTTATAAATAGAGAAGCATGTTTACATTCTAATCAACTTATGACATTACTCCCATGTACAAGGCAGATTGAATGGTTACACTCAATTGATCTACCAGCCTCAATATTTTCTCCACCAGTCACCCTCACATACCCCATCCAGAATGCAAAAAAAAAATCATCATTGTTTTTAATTTTAATAAAACAGCATTGAATTAAAAGGCATTGGTTGGAGCTATTTGTTCAGCGACTGTGATTGATGTCAGTCTCCGTGGATCCTAAATGTGCCACTGGAAGGTTTGCCTCTTCTATTAATTAGGGACTCAGTTCAATGTGTTATCCCATATTATGGGCGGGAGTATCACCGACAACACTAACAGGGATCAGCAGATCGAGAGACGGGGGAGGAGAGATCAGAATCTGAGAACATTAGACTGGAATGTTCCAATAATGGATCAGAATCTGAGAACATTAGCTGGAATATTACAACAGACAGAAGTTTATCCTTGGGTGTTTACTATCTTTCTCAACCTTGGATATCATTAGCCTCACGGATCGAAGATGTCCTTTGGATTATTCAAGGTGGTTACTATCCCATCCTCGCTATACTTGGTGTTCTTAGTAAGTCATTACATCTCGCCATTAAACCGAGTTGAACTGAACTGCTGTTCATGTTTAAATTTTAGATTTTGGAAGTCTTCAGTTTCAGATCCAGTCAAAAATGCTATTCCTTGCAAATTATAACTGGCAAGTTACTATTCACAACTTACTCAACAATACCCGAGGAGAAATCAGACTCTTCATAAACTCCATGATCTTTTTATCTCCATTCAGATTTACATTTCTACATATTCTCCCTACTCACCAACCCTGACCAAGACCACTATCAGGATATTTCAGTCTCCTTCTCAGCCTCAGTGCAACTGCTGAATAATCTATCGTTTTTGCCTTTGTTAAGTCCAGATATAACCGTTCAACACCCTTCTAACTATGCTTCCGTCACAAAATATTTGCACTTGAGATGGTTAATTTGTTCTCTCTCCACAGAATCTGTCAGATGGGCAGACAGTACATGGTGGTCAAGTCATTGACTCATAATTGAGAGGGACAGAATAATGATCTTTTAGTGTCTCATGAAGGAAGTTGATGGAATGCAAATTAAATCATCACCACTTTTTTTAAACAGAAGCCTATCTGTTTGCCTCATGTCCTTTAGAGAAGGCAATGGGTTATCCTTCCCTGGTCCGGTCTCTGTGGGACTGCAAACCCACAGCAATGCAGTTTACTCTTTACTGTCCTGTTGAACAGCTGAAACAGCCACGCAGTTCAAGTTTGCCAGAACATGCTGGCCTGACCAGGGCTGCACACATCCCGTCAGGGACGAACAAAGTATGTCTGATTTCCATATTCCTGCAAGTCATTTTCATTCAGGTAGGTGACCATTCCATGTTTCGAGTGAATTCTTTCTGATTGAGTCTCCCTCCGAGAGTGATATTCATCTCCATCGGCACCTCTGGTGATGACTGATGCAAAGATGTAAGATACTTCAAAATTCCACATCATTCGCAGTGTAGAGAGAAGGAATGGCTTTTTATACCACAGGAAAGAAGCTGAGACAGCTAAGTGAGGGAACAGAATTGTTGTGATCAACCCTGAGAGTGTTGCTGAGATAGTATTTGGGGCATTGTGCACAGATTTCTCTCCTTTCTAAAGAATAATCCTCTTGGCAGAAAGAGTGTAAAGGAGTTTCACCAGACTCATTGTTGGGATGATTGTACCATCGGGAGTGCATGAGGATTAATCTGTAGCGCTTGGAGAGAATAAGAGGTGATTGCATTGAACCTGAAGGGGATGGACAGTCACTCATTATATTCCAAACAGACAGTAATACGGTGATAAATTCCATGGCTTGCTTGTTACTTGGTATACGTGATTCTCGAAGGCTTAAAAGCCTCTGAGAATGTTAATCTCACTCCACGCAACTCCCCATTTCGATTGAGAGAGAGTGAGCCAGTTTTGACTAAACTTTTCCCATATTAGTACAGTACATTTGGTGTGTGATCATGCAAAGAACATGAAGTTATTCATCATCCCGATAGGAGCCACAATACCTTCATTCTAAAACAGTTAACTATTCCCACCAGCTTCTATCCCCCACGGAGAACATGGGTCTGTCTTCTTGGAGATGGAAGATGCCTCTTTGAGGCTTGGCACAAAACATTTAGCTTCCTTCCTCACTGCCAGCAAAACACATTTAAGTATTATTTGTTCCACAGGCAATGGAGCCACGTGTGTATCCAGCTTGAGGTGCTGAATGAGCTCCTCTTTTAACAGTGGAAATGTACAGTGTCTGGCCGTGCTGTTACATGAATGTTACCGACACTTTAACAGCACAAACCTGAATGTTGTTTGGGTCTTGCTGCACATGGACACAGAGACCGGTTCAGGAGCTGAGATGGGACAAAATGTTCGGAATATTTTGTGATCTTCAGTGATCACCCTGCTTCTGATCTTGTGATGGATGCAGGGCGCCGGGAGTTGGGGTACTTAGACGTTAACGAAGGAGCTGAAGATGTTTCTGCTGAGAAAGTTATCTGAGGAGATGTCTCGGGACTGAGAAGATTGTCGGCCACCGACTACAAACATCTTTCTTTGTGGTCTGAAAATCCGCGACCAGTGGGGAGGTTACACCCGATTCCTATTAAGCTCAAATATTTAGGTGGTCCCGATGACATCCTCAGGTCAAACACTGCCTTGATATCAAGGCCATTCACTCTTCCCTGAGCCCCTGTGTTCACCTCTTGTTCATATCAATCGGTGACAGTGTACGTGTTGAGAGTGTTTTCCTCTCACAGATGGTAATTAATGTCATGAATTATCTGGACTAGAGAGTTAGGGGAGCTACATCACTGAAAGTATTTAAAGAAGTGGTACATGGATTTTTGACCTGTCAGAGAGCTGAGGGGGGTAAGGAACTGGGCATTAAGGAGGAGTTAATGCTAACAGTAGATCAGCCATGATCGGATACAATGGCTTGATCGTCCGAATTACCTATTCCTGTTCCTTATGGTTTCATTTTCTGTAGTTTCAAAGTAAATGGCTGTAATGTTCCTGGATGTTCTGTTATTGAATGTTGTAATCAGAGAGAGCAAAGTATTTTTGAGTCATCTCTGAGTGAGGTATGGAGTTTTTTCATAATGAATCCTGGTCTAGACCAAGACCAACAAATGAAGCACAAGTTGCAGAGAGGGGGCACTCTGTAAACAGACCAGAGTCGTCTTTCGAACCTAGCCTCGATTTCCAAATAACATTTTCCAATCCGTACCAATCTGTGTGTGACAGTTGTGAGGGATTAAATGAGATCCTGTGTTACTGTGGACCAGGTATTTGGAGCAAGTGGCCCCCATCTGCACCTTGCAAGAGCTGTGAGAGGCTGAATGCATCTTATTAACACGGGACAGTGGAGCAAGAGTTGGACATCAGACACTTTGTCACTGCTCATCCATGCACTATGGTCTGATTAAGGTCTCAGCAGCACTTTTCTGTCAGTGTACCATTTCCTTACATTCATTTGTCTTTCAAATGTCTTACATAGACAATTTTGAACAAATGGAAATATCCAGGCATCACAATCTTCTGCGGAAGGGAATTCAAACCTTAACAACCCTTTGGGAATCTCTCGTTCGTGTTCTGACTAATGTTGGAGTGTCACTCATGTCTTTTCCCACTCCTGTATTGGTGAAAGCAAATTTTAAATGTAACCAGTCGAGTGCTGTGTCCAATGATATAAGTATTGGACTGGGTAATTTTGTAGAAAAATCTGAGACACAGAAAGTTGAACTCTGAACAAATAGTTAAATGATACTGTCTCAAATGTTTTGTGACATTGAAATTATTCTGTTCACACAAATGTTTGGGAATGTGGATTTCTTCCCCGAACAGTTGGATTTGGCTGAATTCCCTTTGCTTCGAGCTGTGCAGAGATTCCTATGACTCCTCACCAGGAGTCCTCCACCAGTGGTAAAGATGACTCAGGATTTTTCAGCTCTCACACCTTGTTTTCGGCCAGAACAAAGTCACAGAGAGAGAAACCAATTGGCTGCTGCTTCTGAGGCAGGTAATATTTTTCTCCGTCTCTGTGTGGAAAAATACAAGAATGTCAACTGAACACCAAAGTGGACCATGTGCACTCTCCATGTACATTCTCTGGAATGGATGATAATAGACTGTATGCTGTATGCAGCATTATTGCTGTTGTTGTGCACACTGCTTTGCATTAGCAAATGAAAATAATGTGACCATTTTATGATTTGATGAGATGCTTATATGCATCTGCGTAATTTTAAAAATGGGTTGATATCTTCTTAATATTTGTGTTAATACCAATGCATCTCATTCAAAAAATTATTATCTAGCTTTAGTCTTCGAAACAAGAGAAAATATGTATCCAGATGAAAGACTTCTCTGAAAATCATGGTTCAGTAAGATTTCTCATCTAAGATCGAAACAGATAATCCCCGATAACAAAAGACCTTCATTTCAGGAATGAGTAAAGGAAAGCATCTTTGAACATCTTTGAAAGGAATTGTATCCGTTTTTTTAGCTTAGAGGATCAGAACTGCACCCAATGTATCTGATGTGGTCTCAGCAATCCTTGCACAGATACAGTGAAATATTCCTAATTAAACCCAATACCCGTTGCCACAAACAGCATCATTCCACTTACTTTCTAAATCACTTGCTGCATCTGCAGACAGACTTCATATGATTCATGTACCGAGAATATGAAAAACATCTGCATCACAGGGTTCTGCAATCTCTCTCCATTTAAATTGGTCCCGACTGCAATAGACAACTCACATTATATTATTTCTGCTGAGGGTTTGCTCACTAACCTTCCCTGTCTACATCATAATGCAGATTCACTCCCTCCATTTGAAGATCTATTGAATGATCATTTTGGTGTACGAGGTAGTTCAGCTTTGATCCATTCCGTCCCTTCATCGAGATATTTTACATAGATTATTGATCATTGATGACCCTACAGTGATTGCTGAGTCAAAACTAGTTACAGTTTTGTTAAAAAGGTCATATATCACTACTATCTACTTCCTGTTAGTGACAACATCCCTGTTCCTGTGCAGCAGTTCAGGCGGGTTGAATGGCCTCGTCCTGGGCTGTGTAATGTATTCAACGAGCTGAATTACTTCATCCTATATTCCTGTGTAATTCTTTGGAGGGGCAGAATGGTCTCCTCCCATCTCATTTTAACGATCCAGTCAGGCTGAATGGGATAGTCCTCTACCCTGTAATCGCACTCAGTGGTGGATTGAGGGAACAACAAATGGAGTAGGGACAGCAGTATATCTCTGTAACAGCATCGAGTGGTGGATTGAGGGAACAACACATGGGGTAAGGGGCAGCAGTCGGCCATTTGATGGCACCATTCAGAATGCTCATGGCTGATCCGAGTGTGTCTGACCATCCGTCTCCTGTCTGTTCCCAATAAACTTTGACTCTCCTGTCCGGCAAAGATCAGTCAAGCTCAAACTAAAATACCTTAATTTACCGAGTCTTCACTGCTCCCTGAGGATGAGGATACCACAGATCGCACAACAGTAAAGGGAAAGGGACATCCTTCTTTCATTGTGGGATACATTTTTTAAAAACTGTGTTAACCTCATATCAAATAACTGCCCCTTTTCAGATATAGTAGTACAATAACTAGGAATAGACATTTACCATTCTCCCCTCCAATCTTTTCCCACATTACCACTGACTGTTTCCAATCAAATATGTTGCTGCTGCTCTCTCAGGAAGAGAATACCTGATAGCATAACACCACACGAGCATTAAAAAAGGAGCAGAATTAGACCATTTGGCCTATCGAGTCTGATATACCTTAAAGTCATTTCTAGAATGTTCCTCAACAACATTCTCTTACCTTCTCCCAGAATCCTTGATCTCCTTATAAATCAGAAACTAATTTATTTGTGTCTTAATGGCACTCATGTCTGTGTCTTAATGTATACTTAAGTGTGTGTTTGTCCATGTACTTGTTACTTTTGTATTTGTGTGACTATGTCTGTCTGTCTTTGTATCAGCCTGTGTGTTTCTATCTGTGTTTGTGTCCATTTGTGTGTGACTGTTTATGTCTTTGTGTGTTTCTCCGTGTGTGCATGCTAATCTCCTTGTATGTATTGTGAATGTTAGTATGTTGGGGTATTTACCAATACGTCTGTGTATATCAATGCCTGCATCTCTGTGCAATGAGGTATCTGTTCTTCTACGAGTGAGAGAGATGAGGTTGGAACTGACAGTAGGTTTGAATTGAGAATTGCTCTTTACTAATCACTGCTCCTTATTCGGTTGGTGGGACGTGGATGTTTCCGAATCTCCACACAAGGCCTCCTGGTCCTCTCCAGCTCTCTCCAGGATCCTCCCACATATCAGGGTAGGGGTATGAGGGAACGGATATCTGGCACTCCACCACCCGGCGTGGCCCGTTCTGTCCTATTCCAGGCTGTTTCTCCTGGAATGGGAGAAAGGGAAGGAATGAGTGTGGGTGGAAGTGGATGGTCCTGCTGTTAGTGCTGGACTAGGTGAGGTGTGACATGGTGAGGTGGCCGGAGTGAGTCTGTCCATAGTGTTGTATCCCTGTAGTGCTATTAGTGTGCGGGGCTATTGCATCAGGGACAGAAAATGTGAGGGAGGGAAGGTGCTGAATTCATCAGTGACTGTGGTCATGCTTGAGCCTTTTTGGAGTGTTAGTCTTGGTCGAGGGTAGGTGCTATATGAGACATACAGTGAGTGTGAGGGAGCAGTGAGAATATACGGTGACACTTATCCTGACAGAGCGGAATGGATATTGATACTTGTCCTATATTGCTGGATCTGTCTTCAAATCATCTTAGCATCGAGGTGAACCTCCCCAAATGTCTTATCCAAGTCTATCACTAATAACGACACAGGCTCTGTCCCTCAGATTCCACAGAATGAGTTTGGGAGGGTCTTACAAATAGCAAGGAGAAACAAACTTGTTGTGTTATATATCTGAACCAAAACTGTCACGCAAATATTTTGCATCATATGCTCTGGAAATCATATATGCAACTATACTCAAAGGGAAGCTATGACATACTGATATTATCGCTGGGCTGTTAACCCAGAGACCCAGGTAATGTTCTGGGGACATGGTTTCAAATCCTGCCATGGCAGATTGTGGAATTTGAATTCAATAAATATCTGGAATCAAGGGTTTATGATGATCAGGAATCCATTCCTGATTGTTGGAAAAACTCATCTGGTTCACTAGTATCCTTTAGGGAAGGAAACGGCTGTTCTTATCTGTTCTGGCCTGCATGTCACTCCAGATCCAAGGCAACGCTGTTGACTCTTAACTGCCGTCTGGTATGGCCAGTAAATGCTGGTTATCGAGCTAAGCCCTCATTCTGTGAATGAGTAACAAATACTCGTGGGTTCAGCAGTAATAATGGATGGTGTCAAGTTGCATCGAAACTGAGTTTACTAAGTGACTGGTGATGTTGTGAAAAATAAATTCCTTAAGTGTATATCAGGTGGGTTGGAGAGTATGTTGTGAACCAAACTAGAGAGCAGATTATTTTGGATTTGGTGTTGTGTGATACTGATTAAGGATGATCAGCCATGATCATATTGAATGGTGGTGCAGGCTCGAAGGCCAGAATGGCCTACTCCAGCACCTATTGTTTATTATCTATTGTGTGATCGGAAAGACTAATTACTAACCTTCCTCTGAAGCAGCTTTGGAGGAATAGTGACATTAATATGTTATATTTTACACGGCGTCTGCATTCAATGTGGAATGTTTGAACATTCTGGTCAAACATCATGGAAGCCCAGAGGTTAGAGTGTCAAGTTCACTCCAGTGAATTGGGAAAATACAATATAACATTCAGTAGGAGAACAATGATTGTTAGACCCATATAGGCTTACAGCACGGAGACAGGCCATTCGGCCCAAACTGGTCCATTCCGAACAAAATATCCATTCACACTAACCCCATTTCCCCGCTATTTCCCTGTATCCTTCTAATCCTTTCCTACCTGTGTATTTGTCCAAATGTATTTTAAATTTTGTGAATGTACCCGCCTCAACTACTTCTGCTGTCAGCTCATCCCATATGCATACCACCCTGTGTGTAAAAGAAATTGCCCCTCAAGTTCCCTTTTACTCTTTCCCCGCTGACCTTAAATTGATGCCCTCTAGTCCGTGACTGTCCAATCCTGGGGAAAAAAAGACTCTATCCATGCCTCCCGTGACCTTATACACTACTATCAGATCCCCCTCAGCCTCATACATTCTAAAGTAAAAACTCCTAGCTTGTTCAACCTCTCACTATAACTCAGACCATTGAGTCTTGGCAACATCCTTGTAAATTTCTTCTGCACTCTTTCCAGTTTAATACCATCCTTCCTCGAGCAAAGTGAACAAAACTGAACATGACGCTACAAGTATGGACCCGCCAACATCTTGTATAACTGCAACATAACTCCCTAATTTCGATACTCAGTGCTCTAACTGATGAAGGACAGTGAGTCAAAAGCCTTTTTCAGTGCCTTGTCCACCTGGGACTCCACTTACAGAAAATCGTGCACCTGAATTCCCAAGGTCACTCTGTTCCACTGCACTCCTTAAAGCCCTGTCATTCGCCATGAAACTCCAGCTTTCTAAAATGCAAGAACTTACACTTCTCTGAATTAAACTCAATTTGCCATTTCTCTGCCCAATTCTCCACCTGATCAAGGTACTGCTGTAATTTCTGAGATTTCTGATAACCTTCCTCACTGTCCACGATACCACCTATTTTAGTGTCACCTTTAAACTTACAAATCATGCCTGTACATTCTCATCTAAATCATAGATAAGTGTAATATATGAATATATGGTCCCAGCACCGACCCCTGAGGCATTCCACTCGGCACAGGCCTCTAGTCTGACAAACATCCTTCCACGATTACCCTCTTCTTCCTATCATCAAGCTAATTTTGGACCTAATTTGCCAACTCCCCCTCAATTCCATGTGATCTAACCTTCCAGAGCAGCGTACCATGGGGAACCTTATTGAAGGCCTTACTGAAATCTATATAGACTATATATACAACCATGCCCTTACCAAAGTTACTGGTCACTTCATCAATGCAGTCTAACAAACTTGTGAGCCATAATCCTCCATTCACAATGCCCTGTCTTTCCAAATGCACGTATATCTTCTCCCTCAGAATATTGTCAAGTAACTTACCTGCTACATATTTTAGGTTTACCGGTCTATAGTTCCCCGGTTTTTATTTGTAGCCCTTTTTGAATAACAGCACAGCATTCACTACCCTCCAGTCCTCCAGGACCTCACCCATTGATGACCGATGATGCAAAAGTACCAACCAGGGCCCCCGCTATTTCTTTCCTGTCCTCCTGCAGTGTTCCTGAATGTATATGTCCAGGACCAGGAGATTGATAGAAATACTACAAAGTCTGAAAAATATGTCTATTTATTTCAGGTAAAACACCCAAGAGTGAGAAAGTGAGTTAACAATGATTATCATGATAAATTAAAGATTACACGAATGACAGGAAGTAACTTCAGAAGAATTCCAGACATCGTGGAATCCTGAGAATTCTCAGAAAATTAAGATCCAGAAAAGAAGGGCCAGGAAACGGGTAAAGAAATCAAAAAGGGAACATGCATGCAAACAAACAGGAACACAAAGACTTCATACATCTATGATATATATTTCAAAGGAAAGCGAAAAGCAAAGTCAAATGTGGAAATCTGCAATCAGGAGAGACGAGCTTATTATGGATAACAGGAAAGTGGCCAAGCAAATAACCAGTTACTTTGCATCTGTCTTCATGGAGGAAGATCCAGAAAATCACCCAGAAATACAACGTCATTATATAAGACTTGTGGATCGAAAGACATAAAGTCAATTTATATCAGTAACAAGGCTCTACTTGAACATGCAGCTGGATTGAGCATTGCTAACCTTGACAAACTAGATGTACTTCATATCAAAATCTTCAGAAATAAACCACTAATTGAAGTATTAATTGCACTGTCGATGACTGTGTTCTATTACCCAGTGCATTCTGCATAGTCTGGAACCAAGCACTATGGATGTACGGTAGTGATCCAAGCATCTACAAAGGGAAGAAGAGATAGTGTGGAGAACTGCAGATCAATTAACTTGACATTTGTGGGGAAACTGTTGGAATCTATCATATAGGATGTGATATTCGTTATTTAGAAATTAACAGCAACATTGGAGAGAATCAGTATGCATTTCTGAAAGGGAAATCATACTTGACAAGCTTTGGAATTGTTTGAAGTTGATTCTTACAGCATCGATCATGGGGAACCAGTACAATTGGCATATTTTAGATTATCAGAAGGCTTTCTGTAAGAACTCACACAATGAGTTCGTAAATGCAATGAATGTGAAGGGTATTTGGAGGATTATATGCAAGTGGTAAGTTAAAGCTTGGATTGCATTGCTTTAAGGGAGTCAGAATATAGATGTAAAGACATGTTGAAGCAGTTTAACAGCATGTTGGTGAAACTGTACCTGGTATATTGAGGACAGTTTTGGTCACCAAATCTGAGAAAGAATATACTGACCACAGAGGAAGTTCAATGGACATTCTCCAGATTAATCCCTCAATTGGCGAGATTGCGTGATGAGGAAACTCGACCTGTGTTCTCTAGAGTTTCAAAGAATGAGAGCTGGGTCACTGTGAAATGTATAAAATTCACAAAACATGTGACAAGTTGAAAATTAACAGGATGTTTCTCCGGCTGCCTAATCCACATTCAAGTGAAATAATGGCAGGATAAAGGACAGACCATTTAAGACTGCAATAAGGAGGAAATTCTGCACGCGTAGGGGACTAACTAACACAGGGGCATGGAAACGTGCTGGCAGGACAAGATTAGGGAGAATTCCCAATTATTCTACAAGTGTGTCCAGTGGAACAGAATAACCAGGGAACAGGTAGGTCTCATTAGTGACTTGCCAAATTGCATCAAAATGAAGTTTAGTGGTAGGAGACACAAGGTGGTGGTTGACTGCTTGTGTGACTGGGGGCCAGTATCCAATGGTATACCACAGGGATCAGTGCTGTATCTCTTATCGTTTGTGATTCGGAGGTGCTGGTGTTGGACTGGGTGGACATTGCTGTAAATCTCATAACACCAGGTTAGAGTCCAACAGGTTTATTCTGTGGCACTACCTTTCTAAATGCTGCTTCTTCATCAAAATGCACAATCACCTGATCAAGAAGTAGCGCTTTGAAAGCTAGTGTCTCCGAATAAATCTGTTGGACTCTAATTTGATGTTGTGTGATTTTCAACTTTAATATTTGTGGTACTCCTAAATGAAGTAACTGTGAATATGGACGAGGGGTGGGGAGTGTGATAAGTAAGTTTGTGTTTGATACACAGATTGGCCGTTGTCTGGCAGTGAGGAGGAAGGCCTTAAGTTACGGGAAGATACAGATGGAATAGTCAGCTGGGGAGATCAATGGCAGATGGAATGTAACCATGATAAATATGAGGTGATACACTTTGGAAGAAGGAGAGGACTCAATGAATGGGAGCACACTAGAAAGGTCAGAGGGTGCTTCTCCACACATCCCTGAATGTGATGGACAGGTTCATACACAATTTGGGAAAGCATAGAGGACTGTAAACATAACCTTGATTCACTGAGGCTCAGATTATAAGAGCTATGCGGAACTTTGGTGACGCCAAGATGGAATACTGTGTGTAGATCTGGGAACCAAATTACAGGAAGGATGTGACTGCACGGGAGGGTTTGAAGAGGAGATTCACCAGGACGTTCCCTGGGATTGAGCATATCAGCTATAGAGAGAGGCTGGATAAACTTGAGTTGTTTAGTTTGGAAGAGAGGAAGCTGAGGGGGACGTATTCAAAAGCATAGGATTACGAGGAGCATGGACAGGGTGGATGGACAGCAGCTGTTGCTTTTAGTCAAAGGGGCACACTATTAAAGTGAAGAGTTTGCGGTTTAGTGAGGATTTGAGGATTGCTTTTCAGCCAGTGTGTATTGGGGTCTGAAGTGCACTTCTTGAGAGGGGAGATGTAATGACAAACTCAAAATCATTTGAAAATACACGGTTGTGCACTTGAAGTGCCTTAAGATGCACGGCTAGGCGTATTGCGTCGGAAAGTGGGTCTTATGTAAACCATGCTGTATTTCTGATAGTACAGAGTCTTTGCTTCTGTGATTGTTTGGCTGTAGAAGGCCAATCAGTGAGTACCTTAAAATTGGAATTGATAGGTTTCTGAAGAATGTCTTAACAAAGTTTATAAAACAGAACTTATGATATTTTCTAAAAATATGTTAATGGCAAAATTAAAAGAAAGAAATGCGCAGCTTTCTTACTGTTTGATGTCAGATAATTGAGGACCAGGAAATGATAGAACTATGGAACAAAAGTTTCAGTCATGCCTTCACAGAGGAAAACAAAATAAAAAAGAAAACTTCCTGGCAATACTAGGGATCTTTAGTCTGGTGAGAAAAAGGGAATAGAATGAAATTAGCAACTAAACAGTTTAGAGAAAGTATCGGAATGAAATTAATGGACATAGGCAAAGCCAACAGAGATTTATGAAATGGGAATCATATTTGAGAAAGTGGCTTTTAGCAACATTATGGAGAAGGTATCAATGTAATACGAGGGGAATCTCAGAAAGATTTTTGATAAAGCCCCAAGCCTATTGTGCAAATTCGAATCCTGTAGGACTGGGTCTAACGTATGGTCATGGTTTTAGAATGGGAGAGCTGGCAGGAAACACTGCGCAGGAATAAAACAACATTTTTTTTTAAATGGAAGTCTAGGAGGATACAGCAAGGTTCGTGTCTTGGGCCCCAGCTATTCCCAATACGCATCATATATTTGGTTGACGGGCTCAAATGCAATATTCCCAAGTCTGCTGACAGCACTAAACAATGTCAGCATGTGAGTTGGCGAGGAAGATGTAAAAATGCTCCAAAGTGACTGAGACAAGTGAAATTACTTGGATAATATGTGGCAGATGGAGAGTAATTGGGAGAGATGTGATGTTGTGTACTTTGATGGGAACAATAGAATGGCAGCCTCTCATTTGAAAAGGGAGTGGTTGAAAAATGTTGTTCTACAAAGGAACTTAAGCTGTATTTTCGTTTATTTCTGCACAGCCCTCTGAGTACACGCAGGACAGTGAGTCTGAAGCCAGAAGTCAATACTGGGAATGGCATTGACACGCTGACCAGTGTATATAGACCCAGCAAGTGGGGAGCTGTAACATTGAAGGATGACGTTGTACCAGTCACTAAAGCAATATTGCTGGAGCAGAAAGCAGGTAGACAGATAAATGATGTATTTCACCTTCATTTCAGGGGAATTGAGTGCAGGAGTAAGAGTATCTTACTGCAGCTGTACAGGGCCTTGGTGAGACCCCATCTCGAACATTGTACAGTATTGTGTGCAGTTTTGGTCTCCTTACCCAATAAAGGACAAAGCTGACATTGAGGGAGAGCAGCGAAGGATGACCAGACTGATCTCTGGGATGACAGGCTTGTTGTGGGAGCAGAGTTTTGGGCGACTGGATCTGTATTCCATGGGATTTAGGAAAATGAGTGGTGATCACAGTGAAATATATAAAACTCTGACAGGGTGCGACAGATTGGAAGCTGGCTTGGATGCCTCAGACAAGGGGCCACAACATTAAGTACAGAGAGTCCACTTTGCATTGAGATGAGAATAAATGTCATCACTCAGAGACTGGCGAACCAGGAGTACTCTCTCCCAGCTCGGGCTGTGGAAACCTAGGCACTGAATATAAATAAGGATTTCTGGAAATTAAAAGGATAGCGGAGTATCGTGTGAAGATGGAAGATCAGCTATCAATCCAGGTTATTCTCCAATAACTCAGTAGCTGTGTTCCTGTACAACACCGTGTTTTGCAAAATCGTGCAATATTCATCATGGGGTCTCTGGGAAAAAGAGGGTAAGGGGCGAACCCCCAAAAATATTAGTAAAGCCAACAAATTAATTTAGTCTAACACACATACTAGCACAGTCTAAATAAATCTTTAAATCCCATATTGTAATAAAACAGTGCTGTAAATGTAACACTTTCAAAATACAGGTCACTGACTACAGCAGTGTACCTTTCACCACACTCTTCACCAGAATGTGCATGGGGCTGACTGACCACGTGATTCCGGTGGGGAAACTCCAGTTCTCCTCAAGAATCTCCCCACAGTTTGAAATAAAGTTCTTTCTAAGTGGATACTACAACTCCCTGTCTCAGGCTCAGTTTCAAGGCTTCCAGAGCGGATTGCATTCCTGTTTTAGCTGGACACATTGATTGTACATTTTGCAGACAGACGATCCTGAGTCTGGGTTTTGCTGTTCAGTTGGTTCCCGGCAAGGAATTGCGTCACAATGAACGGGAGTTCACTTTATGGAAAAAGGTTCATGAATCACATTGCAACCAAATTGTATTTAATCAACACGCGTTATCTGAGAACTGCCTGTATATTGAATGGAGGAGCAAAATTGATGGGCTGAAGGGACTACAGCAGTTCTCACTTTATATTTCACAATATTTAAACATATTAAGGGATATGAATATTGTATGGGTAAAACTGCATTAAGGAGATGTTCGACCATTAACTTGCACACAGAAAGCTCGATGTGTTGTGTGACGTACACATTTCCCGAAGTTCCTGTACAGTTTGTGGGAAAGCTCAGTAAGTGTTGTCACAAACCGTCAGACGTTAGGAAGGAGATCTCTGCAGGGTCAACAGGACTATGTTTCCCGTTCCCTTTTCCGACACCGAAGTTAGAGCCAGGTGTTTTCTCCGGGTATATCCTTTAAGAGTTCGGAGCAGTTGATACAATTGAGTGCCTTGCTTGGCCGTTTCAGGGACTATTGAAAAGTTTATCACATGTCTGTGCGTCTGGAGTCACTTTTAGGCCAGACCAGGAAAACACGGGAGATTCACTTCCTGAAAGTACATTAGGGAAGGAAATCGATGTTTACAATCAACATTGGACACACGATCACTATTACTGACACCAGATTTTAGATCTTGATATGTTAATAATTGTTTTTATCTTCCACCAGCTGCCCAAGCATGTGCCTGGTCTGTATTAGTAATCCAATGACAATTCCACAACAGCACCATCTCCACATGGAGACCTATCTGAAACCACACTGAGCAGGTTATTTCAGTGCTACTTGACAGCTCTGTCATATAGAACTCCCACCAATTTGACTGTCGTGATGGGACTGATGGGGTGGTAATTGGTCAGATTGTATTTATTCCCCTCTTAGGAAACTGGACATAGCTGAGTAATTTTCCACATTGCCAGGGAGATATCAGAGTTGGAGCTGGAATGAAACAGCTTCCCCAGTGACACGGCTTATTGTGCAGCACAAGTCTTCAGTCCCATTGCAGGAATGGGTTCAGCGCCCATTTCCTTTGTTGTATCTACTGTGTTCAGCGGTTTCTTCATGTCACGTGCAGCGGATCGAAATGGTTGAAGACTGGCATCTGTGATTCTGTGGGCATCATGATAGGGTAAGTTGGAACATCCACTCAACACGTCTGGCTGAGGATAGTGCAGACACCACATACTTGACTTTTACACTGATGTACAGGACTCTTCCATTATTTAGGATGGGCATATTTGTGGAGTCCTCTCCTCCAGTACGTTGTTTAATGGTCCATCGACATTTATGCTTGCATTTGGCAGGATGACAGTGCTTCGATCTGATTTGTTACTCGTGGTATAATTTCTGCCTCTGTACAAGATGCTAGTTCTGCTGTTTCCAGAGTAACCAGTCAATTGCGGTAGCTTTAATGGGTTGTCATCAGTTAAAGGTACACATGGTACTGACCCTGGCATGTTCACCCACACTCGTCACTGAACTATAGATCAGCTTGAGGGTAATGGTGGACTGAGGGATTATCCTGAGGGAAAAGTTACAGATTGTCATTGAATACAATTCTGCTTCTGCTGTTGCTGCTGTGACCTACAGCCTCAGATGATAACCCAGTTTAATCTGCAATATCTACAATTCAATTCTACTGACTGTCCCCCATTTAACACCAAGACCCATTCACCCAACAGCCCTGTATTCAGTGACCTACTCTGGTTTCTGATGCGGAAACACTTCCATTTTCATATTCTCATTCTGCTGAAATTCTTTCCATGGTGTCACGCTTCCAATTTGTTACTTTAACTCAATCAATTTAAGGTACGAATCTAAATCTTTTCCTTTCAGTAATGCCATCTTCTGTATTTGAAGTGAATGTCTTTCCTTCTGTTTTTCTCCCTGACCATAATTCAGAGCTCTGCAGTGTCAGTGATGCCAGCCTTATGCAGTTTCAGAGTCAAGGAACTTGTCACCATGTGTTATCGTTCAGTTCCCAGTGTACGGCGCTCCATGTTTGACAGGCTGTTTGAGCATCTTTGACATTCACCGTTGGAAATTGTTCAAAAACAGAAATTGCTGATGATGTTGCAGCATCTTCTGGAGTGAATGCAGATATAATCTTGCAGGTCCATTGAAATTTCTACAAAGCTCTCTGTTTCTCCAGCAATTTTGGTATTTTTATTTCCAGTATCGATCGCTATTTTGTAATTGAAAATTTGTTCTGTACCCCTATTCATTTCTGGAGAAACTCAGCAGGTCTGTCAGCATCTGCAGAGACAGGGAAACAGAATTAGTGTTTTAAGTCTAGTGTGACACTTCTTCAGAACTCGAAATGATTGGAAAATGTGCTTCAAATCCCTAACCAGAGTTGGGGAATGGGTGACAGGGGAAAGAGGGTGTGGCAAAAGATAAAAGAAGATTCTGTGAAATGAGTTTAAATTAAGATGCGATGGGGAAAGGGGTTCTCTCTATTGAGTGCAAGATAAGGAAGACACAAGCACAGAAGATCATTTTGAGGCCAGGTGGGGGAATGTTGACTATATGGTATTATATAGATCTGGCCATAGTTACGTTTTCATTGTCGAGACCATCACCCCCGTTAGACAAATAAATTCAGGTGCGTGACTTGTTATTGGCACTAAATAAGCGTTTCATGCTGCCTCAGTATTGTAATATGGAGAAAAACAAATAATAGTATGAAGTTTTGGCTGTGTATTGTTTTACTGTCATGTTTAATATAATTTCAAATTTGCAGCACTTGTCTTTAAATGTTTGTTCTTGATGTTAGTATCAGATGGAGTGGAGAAGGTTGTGGGCTGACATTATAGAAGTTTATGAAATCATGAGAGGTATGGATCGGGTGAATAGCCAAGGGCTTTTCCACAGGAGGGGAGAGTTCAACCATAGGAGGCATAGGTTTAAGGTGAAAGGGGGAAGATGTAAAAGGGACGCAGTGGCAGTGTTTTTATACAGAGTGGTATGGGTATAGAATGAGCTTTCAGAGGAAGAGTGGTAGATGCCAATATAGCTATAACATTTAAAACTCATTTGGACAAACATACGAATGGGAAACATTTAGAGGCCTATGGGCCAAATGAAAGCAGATGGGGCTAGTTTCGTTTGGAAAACCTGGCCAGCATGGACATTAAGAAAAGCTTCACGCAGTGTCAGTGTGTTTTTGTGAAAAGGAAATTATATTTTGCCCTGTAAGATCATGCAAAGATTTATGGAGATGCCTGGAAATATAACAAGCGGACTTGATAAAGGGGATCTGGTAGACAAGAGGCTTTTCGGAGATTTTCCACAGGGTATTACAAAATAAAAGATCTTACTCAAGCCGGAAGCCGTAGGATGACGGATAATGTATTAACATGCGATGATGACTGGTTAACACATAGAAATCGGTGAGTCAGGATTAATGGATCTTTATGATAAAGGTGTATCTGCTGGATCACCACACATATCAGTCCGATGGCATCAGTTATTGCAATCTATACTGACAGCCTGAAGGAGGGAGCTGAGTGCAATATACATCCGAGTTTATGGATGACACTGAGAATCAAAAGGCTGGCTTTTATTAAATGGAGAGGACATCCAGAAAATGAGGAGTACAAAGTGATTGGAGTCTTCCTGAGTATGAAACATAACGTCAGCATGCTGATGCAGCAAGTAATGCGGTTGGATCATTAACTGGCTTTCAGAGATGAAAGGGTTGAGTTATTCAGAATCTCTATAATGGTGAGGTGATTATTCATTGGGGTTTAAATGAATGAAGAGGGATAGTGCTGAAATATATAAGATACAGAGCGGGCTTGAGAAGGTAGATGTTGAGAAGTTGCTCCCATTCCTGGGCAGAGTGCCGAACTCAAGGATAAAGATACCGAATAAGGAACATCGATTTCAATCTGAGATGCAAAGTGATGCCTTCTCTCAGAAGGTAGTGAATATCTGGAATTCCCTAACCCAGAGAAATGTGGAGAGATACAGGAGTCGGCAAGAAAGTGGAGTTGAACCCTGGAGTAGATCAGCCATGTTCTTATTTTATGACAGGGCAAGCTTGAGGGGCGAATGACCTACTTCCGTTCCTATTTATTAATTTCACATGTTACGCTATTGGAAACTAACAGGTTATTTTCCTGGAAGTCGTGTTGCACAATGTTGCATTCAGGGACAGCAGATGATTTGTTTAGGTTAACCGTAGGTGGGGTATGGGGGATGTGTACCCAGCGTATCTAGGTCTGTAACATGACCCACAACTGGAACAGATGTTACAGAGCGGGGAAGCCTGGAAAGAGAGCTTGGAGGTGGGGGTCGGTTCCTGACCCAGCCTGGATTTTCCAAGTAGTTTTCCGAAACTACACCTTACCATCGGAGTGGCCTCGATGTGCCTATGTGAGCAGGTCTGAAGGGTTGAACGTAACATCAGAACATGGGGCTGAGGCACATGAATGGACCATTCTGCCCATTGACACTACTCCACCAGAAAATAAGGTTGTGGTTCATCTCATTGTGTTCCCAGCTGCACTTTGCTCCCGATGCACTATTATCCCTTATTCACCTGTTTGTGGAAAATCATTTTATGTTATATCGAAGCCAGCCTCGATACAATATAAAGATTCAGCCATCCCAAACTTCCGGGAAAGAGAATTCCCACTGGAATAAATTCCCACTTGGTGAATTTCTCCAAATTCCTGCTCTGACTGAGGTTGGAGGGTGTCACTGTTTCATTTTTATCCCACTCCTCCACTGCTCCCAACCAATTTAAAATGTAGCTTAAAAATGTGTTGCTGGAAAAGCGCAGCATGTCAGGCAGCATCGAAGGAGCAGGAGAATGAACATTTCGAGCATATGTCCTTCTTCAGCAATGAGGAGGGTGTGCCAAGCAGGCTAAGATAAAAGGTAGGGAGAAGAGACTTGGGGGAGGGGCGTTGGGAATACGATAGGTGGAAGGAGGTTAAAGTGAAGGTGATAGGCCGGAGACGAGTCGGGGCAGAGAGGTCGGGAAGAAGATTGCAGCTCAAGAAGGAGGTGCTGAGTCTGAGGGACTGAGAAAAGTTGAGGGGAGGGGAAATGAAGAAGCTGGAGGCATCTGCATTCATCCGTTGTGGTTGGAAAGTTCCTAGTTGGAAGATGAGGCGCTCTTCCTCCAGGCGTCGTGTTGCTACGGTCTTGCGATGGAGGACACCAAGGACCTGCATGTCTTTGGCAGATTGCGAGGGGGAGTTAAAGTGTTCAGCAACGGGGCGGTTGGGTTGGTTGGTGCGGGTGTCAAAGCGGTGTTCTCTGAAATGTTCTGCAAGTAGGCGGCCTGTCTCCCCAATGTATAGGAGGCCACATCGGGTGCAGCGGATGCAGTAAATGATGAGTGTGGAGTTGCAGGTGAATTTCTGATGGATATGGAAGGATCCCTTGGGGCCTTTGAGGGACGTGAGGGGAGAGGTGTGGGCGCATGTTTTGCATTCCTTGCGGTTGCAGGGGAAGGTGCCGGGAGCGGAGATTGCGTTGGTGAGGGGTGTGTGGATCTACCGAGGGAGTTGCGGAGGGACTGGTCGTTCCAGAACGATGATAGAGGTGGGGAAGGAAATATATCCTTGGTGTTGGGGTTCGTTTGGAGGTGGCGGAAATGATGAAGGATGATATGATATATCTGGTTGCTGGTGGGGTGGTAGGTGAGGACCAGTGGGGTTCTGTCCTTCTGGTGATTGGAGGGGTCGGGTTCACGGGCGGAGGAGTGGGAAGTGGAGGAGATGCGGTGGAGAGCATCGTCAACCACGTCTGGGGGGATATTGCGGTCTTTGAAGAACGAGGCCATCTGGGTTGTTCGGTATTGGAATTGGTCTCCCTGTGAGCAGATGGGGCGGAGACGAAGCAATTAGGTACATGCGATGGCGTTTTTACAGGGGGCAGGGTGGGAAGCGGTGTAATCTAGGTAGCTGTGGGAGTCGGTCCGTTTATAGTAAATGTCCGTGTTGAGTCGGTCGTCTGAGATAGAAATGGAGAGGTCTAGGAAGGGGAGGGAGGAGACTGAGACGGTCCAGGTAAATTTGAGGTCGCGGTGGAAGGTGTTAGAAAAGTGGATGAACTATTCTCCTAGTAAACTTTAAATGTATCCAGGTTGGTGATATGGCCGATCATAAATTTCTCAGACTGCGTCAGGTTCAGTGACAGGAACAAGTCAGGCAGATTTCTTTAGTCAGCCACAAATAACTAATAGAACTGATGGATGTGCATGGTCGATATCTGGTAAGCACTGCTACCTCCCATCACCAAGGAGCTGCGTTCAATATAACCTCAGGCGACGCTATGTGTGGAGTTTGAGCATTCTCTCTGCAGTTTTCTGTGTGGGTTTCCTCCCAATGCTCCAATTTCCTCCAACAGTCCAAAGATCCACAGCTGAGAGTGGATTGGCTATGCGAAAATTACCCATCGTGCCCAGGGATGTGTAGGTTAGGTAGGTTAGTCATGGGAAATGCAGGGTTACTTGGATAGGGTAGGGGGGCAGGTCCGGTGGATGCTGTTTGGCGGGTCAGTGTGGAGTTGATGGATGGGATGTCCTGCTTACACACTGTAGAGATTCTGTGAAAATGACAAGAAATTTAGACTATACCCAGTGGGTGTCTATCTGATCCACTCTCGTCTAGGTCTTGTATGTTTCAATAAGATCATCTCTCTTTCCAAGGGTGACCTGTTAAATCCTTAATAATATAAGGTACTCATTCCTGGAATGCGTGAAGTGAAACATCGCCGAACTGCTTCTAACGTAATTATATTCTTTCTCAGAGAAGGAGACAAAGAAAAAATAATCTCACACTCAGATCTTGCGTTTTATATTTTTTTCTCAGTGTTGTGGTTCTTTGTAACTCTCTTCCCCACAGAGCATTGGAGGCAGAGATATTGAATAATTTTGAGGCACAGACAGAAGGTTCATAAATAACAACGGTGTCGAGGATTATCAGGGATTGGCATAATATGCGGTATAGGAGTAAATGTAGACAGTGGTACCAAATGACACTGCTCCAGAACATCCAGGAATATAATTCAAAAAGAAATGGTAATATCGATAAAATGTTAAGGGGGAAGCCCAGATGGTGGCGATCTGGAAGGTCTGTTTTACTGGGGTCTGCATCAGAGCACAGGCAAAGTGGTTCTCTAACCCACCACATACCAGCCAGTTACTTAACATTCAACACTAAAAAGAGCGATAGAATCTTTACTAATCCCGTTTCGTCAAGTGGAAATGATAAAACATGAGAAAGGATCGAGCAAGTCACAACACACGGTGCGCCCGTCAGAATCATCGAGCAGGCCTGAGGCTGTAGCTGCAACCCATTCTGCTTGTTCAATAGACCCAGTTGCTCACCAGCCCTTGGTCACTGAGTTCACCAACTTAAGTGAAATGATCGAAGGCATGAATGAACAGAAGTCCAGCTGTGGCTAGAACCGCTCTCAGACGTGCTCCAAAAACATGAGCAGCAACGAGACAGCCTTGGAAACAGAACATACAATATCAAGTGCCGAACTGCATTGACTGAGACTGCGATCAATTCCTCTCGGGAGAGGATCCTACCCCTTGAAATACAGGCCCATACCTTAACTGAACAAGATGACCACCTCGAGAACAGGGACAGGAAGAATGTTCACATCGTGGTCAGCTTTGATCTGGCTGCAGTGATTCCTTCACATCGAAGCTGAAGTTCATTGGGTTACGGCACGGTGGTTAGACTCAGACCAACGCCTTTGCCCTGTCCTTGTGCGGTTACATAGTTACAGGGATAAACAACTACTGATGGAAGCTCAGTGTGGTTTCCGATGGCTTTAATTCACGAGAGAACCAGGATTATGTTCTTTTATGACTTTTCAGCATCGGTGATTCAGGAAAGAAAACCTTTTGATGATATCAAGAGAAGAGTAAGGGAACTCGGGATTAAGTATTCCTTAAGGTTCCCAGCGGTGCTCTGTATTGCTTCGAATGGATCAATGAACTCGTCTGATTCTCCAGAGAAAGCTAAAACTTTGTGGATATTTTAAAGAAAGCTGGATGTTTAGATGATCATATTTCTCCCTTAAAGAAATTTTGTTGGATTTTTCTGGTATTAACCAGTGTTAAATTATAGCCGGGGATGGGTACAGTTCACACTTTCAAGGAAAATGGTACAGTTCAGATAACGGATATAACATTTATGGAGTATTGTCCTAACCCAATAATTATCAATACTGTTAAAGCATGAATGACAATGTGTCAGATTGAGGGCAATACAGTCAAAACCATGTTTCTTACCCCTATAATTGGTGTACCGGGTTGTCATCCTGGGATAATGGATTCCAGGTTTAAACTGTGGGCAGCAATTTCTGGGATTCTAGGATTTCTGGGATTCTGGGATTTCAAGGATTCTAGAATTAGTAGAATCCTCACAGTGTGGATAAAAGCCCTTGGGCCCAGCAAGGGTAAAAACATTCTCTGCTCGAAATTGTATTTTATAACAAGACGCGTTTAGAAGTTGTTTTTGATTTAATATCATTATGATGAGTCAACTGAAATAACCAGAATTACACAGTGTGATTGGATATCTATAACCATAAAATAAGAGTATGTTTTTGTTTGGCCTGTGTAAAGCATGCTGACTGTTGCATGAAAGTATACAGTTGATGGAATATACTGTTAGGAGAGTGCGTTCCATCGGAAATGCCCTCAAACAGGCGCTTGAAGAAAATTGGGTTAAAAGTGCCTGAGTGCCGTCTGGACAGTGACAGGAACGCAGAGGGTTGAATGACTGAAAGCTCCTGTATCTGAGAAAAGCACCAGATCAGCTGGGAACTTATTAAATGCTAGAGCACATTTGAAGGGCTGAATGGCCTCAACATGGTTTGAAATATGTGTGATTTGGAAAAGTGCATCTCTACTCCTTCCTCTTATGTGGTTACACACTGGGGCACTGCCATTTTCCTGAAACTGGGCATTATTTGGAACACTATCTGGAACATTCCATATTCGGTGTTCTCCAGAATATTCTCTAACTGTGTTGGGGGGTATTGCAAAGGCAAGAGAGAGAGAGAGTGAAGCTGTTGCATGCGGCAGTGAGAGTGGTGGAGCATGAGCCTTGGTCGTGCTATAACAGATATACAGTGAGTGTGAGGGAGCAGAGAGAATATGGTGACCAATTACCCTGACAGACGGGGAAGGTTATTGATGCTTGTCCTGTTTTGCTGGACATTTCTTCAGGCCGCAGATGCTGCACTGAATTTGGTGGTGAGCACAGACCATGCTCGGTGGGTCTGGTGGTATGGCCCCCTCTGGGAAGGCAATGGCCCCGCTCTGCACTAGCCCATCCACTATGCACACCATGCACCGTCAACAAACTGTCTGCCATGATCGGGGTAAACTGTACTGGGCAGCTCCAAACTGAGAAAACTTAGCCGTGTGCCCCTTGGCCTTTTAAAGATGGCACCAGTGACAGGGAACACGGAATATCTAGGGAAATCCTGGCGACTGTGAGTACCTCCATTCATGATGGATGGGAGAATCGAGCTGGCATTCAATGAGAGGTGGGTGGGGTGGGTGGTATTTAATGAGGTGAGTTCGATAAGATAGCACCAGGAAACTATCTCACCTTCGTACAGACAATCCCTCTGTCACACTCAATGAAAATGACACTGAGACAAATTACTGTTTTATACAGTTCAATGAGCCGAAGACTCTGCTGTCCTCACTCCCAATTACAAAGTTGAAGAACAAATGCTCATTCAAAACTCCCCATCGCCTGAACTCACAACATTATTCCATTCACTCATAATTCTTCATAATACTGATCCGTGTTGCATGATACTATCGAAATGTCTTCATATCAGCATTCTAAAACCTGTGAACATATTTTTCCATGACATTTTTTCTCAGTCTGTCCCTCTCTGTCTCTATCCTGAAACACACGTATTTACAGTCATACATTTCTACTGCACGGAAACAGGCCCTTCGGCCCAACTGGTAGATGCCGACGAGAATGTGCATCCACACTCACCCCAATTCCCTGCCCTTGCTCCTTTCCTATCCATGTATTTATCCAAATGCCTTTTTAATGTTGTTATTGTACCCACCTCAACCACTTCCACTGGCAGCTCAGTCCAAAGGCTAAACACAGTCTGTGTAAAAACGTTGACCCTCAGGTTCCTTTTTATTTTTGTCCTCTCCAAACATTAACAGATGTCCTCTAGTCCTTGGTTTCCCAACCTTGCAAAAAAACTTGAAATATTCACCCTATGCATGGTTCTCATGATTTGATAAGAGGTACACTTCTATATAATCCCCCTCAGTTTTCTACGCTGTAAAGAAATATGTTCTAACCTGTCCAACTTCTCCCTATAATGCAGACCCTTTAGCCCAGGAAACATCTTTGGAAATTTCTTGTACATTCTTTCTCGTTCAATAATATCCTTTCTAGGGCAAGGTGAACAAACCTGAACAGAATACTCCAACTGCAGCCTCACCAACATCCTGTACAACTGCAATATAACGTCCCAACTTCTATACTCAATGCCCTGATGTAGGCCAGTGTGCCAACAGCCTTCTTCACTGTCCTGTATATGTGCGACTCAAATTCAGACAACCATGCACCTGATTTCCAACATCCTTTTGTTCCACTACACTCCTTAAGGCCCTCTCATTCACCATTAAACTCCCACCTGAATTTGACTTTCCAAAATGAAAGATGTTGCATTTATCTATATTAAACTCCATTTGCTATTTCTCAGCCCACTTCCCCAGCTGATCAAGGTAGTGCTGCAATTTCTGATAATGTTCCTCACTGTAAATAATACCTCCCATCTGCAAACTTACTAACCTGCATTGTGCACTCTCGTCTAAATCATTGATCTAGATAACACACAGCAATGGGGACAGTACCGACCCCTGAGGCACTCCACTAGTCACAGGCCTCCAGTCCGACAAGCAGACCTCCACCATAGCCATTTGCTTTATAATGTCAAACCAACTGCGTCACCAAATTGCCAGCTTACCTTAGAGTCTGTGCGATCTAACCTTCTAGAGCGGCCTTTCATGTGGAATCTTACTAAAGGCCTTACTGAAATCCATATAGATTATGTTGACCGCCCTGCCCTCGACAACTTTCCTGGTCAGTTCCTCAAAAAACCCTAATAAAATTTGTAAGGCATGATCTGCCACGCACAAAGCTATGCTGACTGCTCCAAGTCAAACTCTGTCTTTCCAAATGCATGCATATCTTGTACCTCAGAACCTTCTCAAGTAGTTTACTGCAAACAGATGTGAAGCTTACTGGTCTGTATTTCAAAGGCAATTATTTGCAGCCCTTCTTGAAGAAGGGCACTATATTTGTTACCGCCGAGTCTTCCAGGACCTTGGCCCCTGTCTTCTCTCACCTCTTGCAGTGCTCTTGGATACATCTGGTCAGGACCAAGAGATTTACCTGACTTTGTGCATTCTAATATTTCCAGCAGAACCTCTACTGTGATTTTGACAGTACCAAGATATGACAATTAACCTCCCAAAGGTCACAGGACTTCATGTCTTTCTTCATGGTAAACACAGAGGGGAAATTTAGGACCTCAACCATCTCTTGTAGTTTTACACATGCGTGCCTATTTTGGTTTTTAAGGCGTCCTATTCTGTTTCTCGTTGTTCTTTTTCTTTACTATAGTGAACTTGGGTTCACCCTAATCGTCTCAGCCAAGGCTATCTCATACTCCCTTTTCGCCTTCCTGATTTCCTTATTCAGTAAACTCCTGTATCCCCTGTGTACCTCCAGGGATGACTTTGATCCCAGCTGCCTGTACCTGAACCACGCCTCCTTTTTGCTGGCTAGAGCCTGAATATCTCTTGTCATCCAGGGTTTTCTCTTCCAGCCTCACTTTCTCTTCACCCTCACAGGAACATGTAAACCTTGAACTCGAGCTATCTCACTTTTACAGCCCTCCCTCGTGCCCGACATCCTTTTACCTGAAAACAAACTACTCCAATTAACACTGCAATCCTCTGTCTAATTCCAACAAAATATGCCTTGCCCCAATTTAGAACTTGAATCTGTGGACCAATTTTGTCCCTCCCATAACTATTTTAAAATTAATACAACGCCAGTCACTTTTCCCAAAATACTCCCCCACTTTACCACCGTCACCTATTTCCCAACAGTATGTTGAGTTTGTCCCTTCCCGTGTCGGACCCTTTATATACTGCTTGGGAAACCTTCTTGAACAAACTTAAGAAATTACGTTCCATCGAAGTTCTTAACCATCTGGATGTCTCAGTCTATGTTAGGAAAATTTAAATCACCTATTATGACAATCCTAATACTCCTGCTACTCTCACCAGTTTCCCTGCATATTGGTTCCTCTAATTCCCATTGATGATTTTGAGGCAACTAACCTCCTCTTCCTTCCTTGTACCATTCACAGAACCTCATCGGATAATATCTCAGTTATTTAATCTTGAAATATTTGTGGGATACTCACCTTAATCAGAAGTATTGGTGTTTCAACTGTTTTCATTTACATCTCTCCCTTGCAATGATTTTTACATCTGCATCAAAACCTGTCAAGTTACAGTGGAGATATGGCGCTGTAACTGGATGGGAGCTGCACATCCTGTCAATTCCAGCAAGTTTCCCCACACTGGGCAGTGATCTAACACAGTGTTACGGAAAACTGGAACTACCTGTGTTTATATATGAATAAACCAGTGGGGTCTGCACATCTCCCCACGCTGGACATTTATCCCAGGAATATAGATCAAGTATTGGTGTGGGCTGCACAGAGTTCCATCCTGGATATTGTTGGGTTGCATTCAGCAGTACGCTAGCCATATCTACACAGTGCTCCATCCTGAATGTATTATGGATGGGCTGTTTATGTGAGTTTGATTGCGAATGTGAGAGAACTAAACATCTGACTATAGCTTTATTTTATGTTTTCATTCTTGTTATTGGACCCTTCAAATCCTGACTCATCCTTAGACCCGACCATCTGGATGAGTGATGGTGACTATTGTTAAAGCATCTGGGTCTGTAACATGACCAACAAATAGAGCAGAGGCTGCAGAGAGTACAGTCTCCGTAAAATGGAATGAGGAAATCACAGTCTGATCAGCCGTGGTCTTAGTGAATGGTGGGGTAGGATTGTGTGGACCACGAATGCAACTTGTTCATGTATTTATATTTGTTCCAAGCAAACTCCTCTTTTCTCCAAATGTCCCATACTGGTGGGAAGTGAGGAACCTCCTTCTATTCCTGCGTAACAGGATCCTGGGGCCTCACTAGCCTACAGAATTCCTTGTGGCCCAGTTTCGAACAGTTGAGTGACTCCCTCCTGTTCCCATGTCCCAGTCTCGAGCAGTTGAGTGACTCCCTCCTGTTCCTGTGTCCCAGTCTCAAGCAGTTGAATGACTGCTTCCTGATCCCAAGTCTGTGAAAATGGATGTCCTCCTCCTGTTCTTGTGTAACAGGCTCCAATAGCTCTGTGCTCACCTCCTGCTCCTGTGGAATGGAACTGAGCGACTGAATAGCCTCTTCACATTCATTACAGCTTCTGTTGACTAAAAGCAATTCTCCTGATTCTGTAAATCACCATCAAAATCTGAATGATGTATTTTTGTATTTTGCTCTCAGTAATTGAGCAAACAATCTGACTGACAGAATTCAGAAGCTGAGTAGCCTCCTCCTGTTCCTGTGTTATAAACTCAAAAGGCAACAGAGTCTCAGAGATGTACAGTACAGAAAACGATCCTTCAGTCCGGTCGTCTATGCCAAACCAAATATCCTAAATAAATCTCGTCCCCCTTGCCAGCACTTGGCCCATCTCTCTCTAAACACTTCCCATTCATGTATCCATCCAAATGCCTTTTAAATGGTGTAACTGTACCTGCCTCCACCACCTCTTTTGGCTGTTGAATCCATACACACAGATGTCTCTGTGTGAAAATGTTGTCCCTCATGTCCCTATTTAAATCTTTCCCCTCTCACCTTAAACCTTTGTCTTCTAATTTTGGACTCGCCTATCTGGGAAAAGACGTTGACTGTTTACCTTATCTTTGCCCCTCATGATTTTATAAACCTCTTTAACGTCGCCCCTCAGCCTCAACACTTGAAAATAGCCCCAGCCTATTCAAACTCTCCCTGTTGCTCTAACCCTCCAACACCTGCAACATTCTTTTAAATCTCTTCTGTACCCTTTCAAGTTTGACAACATCTTTCCAACGGCAGGGAAACTGGAATTAAAGGCAATATTACAAAAGTGGCCAAACCAATGTCCTGTACAGATGCAACGCGTCGTGAAAATGTTTAGACACAAAGCACGTACCAATAAAGGGAAGATCACCAAGTGCCTTCTTCATTACACTGTTTACCTGTGACAGCACTTTCAAGGAACAGAGAACCTGCACCACAAGGTGACACAGTAGCTCAGTGACTAGCATTGCTGCTTGAGAGCGCAGCGATCTGGGTTTAACTCCATCCTTGAATGACTGCCTGTGTGGAGTTTGCACATTCTCCCCGTCTATGAACGAGTTTCCTCCGGATGTTATGTTTTGCTCCGACAGTATTAAGATGTACAGATAAGTGTAGATTGGCCATGCTAAATTGAGTAAAGTACCCAGAGATGTGCAGGCGAGGTGGATTTGCCATGGGAAATGCAGGTTCAGAGGGATAGAGTAGGGGTTTGTCTAGTGGGATACTGTTTAGAGGGTCGGTGTGGCCTCGATGGGCCGAAAAGCCTGTTTCCTCACTGTAGGGGATTCGATAACTTCTATGGAATTCTCCTTGATTGGCAGCTTTCGACGGGACCCTAACTATATGTCTTGCCTTGATATGTCTTGCCAAAATGCTACACCTCACATTTAACTAAAATAAACTCCATCTGCCACTCCTCGGTTCACCTAAACAAAGTCCCATTGTGGTCTGAGAGATCATTCATCACTGTCGACGACACCAACAAATTTGTTAGTATCTACAAACTTACTGACCATACTTCATATACTCAAATGTAAATGATTTGTATCAGTGACAAAAAGCAGTGGACCCACTATTGATCTTTGCGGCACGCCACTGGTCACAGGTCTCCAAGTTTAATGAACAAATGTCACTGTCACGCCCTGTCTCCAATATTCAAGAAAAGTTTGGACCTAAATGGCGAGTTCTCCCTGGATCCCAGGCAGTCTAACCTTGCTAACCAGTCTACTATGTAGAACATTTTGGTTTTCTTACTGAATTCCATAAAGACAACATCCACTGTCCTGCCTTCATCAATCATCTTCATCACATCCTCAAAAAAAATCCACTGAGTCAGTGAGACGTGATCTCCAATGTACAAAGCCATCTTCAGTCCTTGTCTTTCCAAATACATATCGATCTTTTTCCTCGAAATCCCCTCCAACAATTTAATCACCATTGACGTCATGCTCACCGATCTATAGTTACCTGTTTTTTCTTTACTTTCTTAAATAATTGCACTATGTTAGCAGCCCTCCAGTCTTTTGACACCTCACCTGTGAAAATCAATGTTACAAATATATCAGCAAAATGCATAAGCAATCTATTTCCTAGCTTCCCACAAACATCTGCGATACAACTGATCAGGTCCCAGGTATTAGTTCACCTTTATGTGTTTTAAAATGTCCAACGCCTCCTTGTAATATAGACACTTTTCAAGGTATCATTGCATATTTCTTCATTCTCTCGCTCTTGTAACCTCCTCCACATTAAATACTGAGGAGAAATACTTGTTTAGTATCCCTCAAATTTGTTGTGGTTCCATAAATACGTAGCCTTACTGATCCTTAAGGGGCCCTATTCTCTCCCTAGTTAATCTTTTGCCATTAAAGGATTTGTAGAATGTCTTCAATGCCTCATTAACCCAATTTCTAAAGCAATCTCTTGTCCACATTTTTCTGGCCCGATTTCCCAATTGATGATACACTTGCTGCCCTTATACACCTCTCGGGATTCACTTGATCTCAGCTCTGTTTACCTGACATATGGCTTCTTCCTCACCTTGACCAGAGCATCAATATATCTAGCCATCCAGCACTCCCTGCACCCACCAGCCTTGCCCATCTCACTAATAGGAACAGTTTGGCTCTGGACACTTTGAAACCAAGTTTTGATGATCTTGCATTTACCAACCATCCCTTAACCTGTGAATAGGATATCCTAATCTGCCTTTCAAAGGGCTCACCTAACACTTTCAAAATTGGCCTTGTTCAAAGTTTGAACTTTAATGTTGACATCAGGTATTTCCTATTCCACAACTAATTTAAAACTAATATTTATGCATAACAAACTTGAAAGTTAAATAAACACTTCCTGTGCCTCTACAACGGGCTCGAGAGACTGAATAGGCTCCTCCTGTCCCTCTGTATTACACTGGAAATGCTGTCCCTCTATAATAGACCGAAGAGGCTTAATGGCCTCCTCCAGTTCTTCGAAACACACTTGAGAGGCTGCATGGCCTCCTCCTGTCCCTGTGTAACAGATCCGAGACACAGCAACCTGTAGATTATGAGCAGCTGGTAAACTGTATCTAATGGAGACCCATTCCTTTTCAGTTACAGAAACACAAATAACACAATGTACTCCAAGTGCCCTCTCAGTGACACCTCATACAGCTGCAGCGACAAATCTCTTTGTTTTGAATGATTCTGTTGGCAAAATGTGCCAATATTCCAACTTTCCACCTCTTCAAGTAGCAACAGGTTAATATGGGCTGAATGGCCTTCTCCTATCCCTCTGTAAGGGGCCCATAGGGACAGAATTGCTTTGGCCTGTTACTGAGCAGCAGTCTCAATGGTCTGACTCAAGGTTATGAAAGGAATTGAAAACAGGGCATTAAAACCAGGAGTAGCCTCACACTGGTCAATAAGTACCGTACTTTGTTTCAGGTATCTAGAAACTTGCCCACCCGAGGTTTGTTTTTTACGCAGCAGATCTATCATTTTTTAACTGCCTATTTTCATAAACAGAGTGGAACATAGACCGCTGCAGTGTTCTGTTAATACTCTCATATACAAGGGAAAAAATGATTTAAAATATTGAAAGATTTATTGTCCATCCCTCAGCAACCCTTATCCATTCCATCCAAAACCAGTAAATGAAAAGTGATGTATTGAACTGGTTAACTGAGCCTACTTGTTCAGTGACTGCGATTAATGCCAATCCCCATGGATTCTAATTATCCCAGTGGAGGGTTTCCATCTTTTAATGATAAATGGGCTCCGTTCAATGTGTCAACCCATAACATGAGCGGGAGCATCACTGACAGCACCGACAGGGATCAGCAGATCCAGAGAGAAGGGGGAGGAGAGATCAGAATCTGAGAACATTAGACTGGAATGTGCCAACAATGGATCAGAATCTGAGAACCTTAGACTGGAATGTTCCAACAATGGATCAGAATCTGAGAACATTAGACAGGAATATTCCAACAATATACAGGAGCTTATCCGATTATGTTTGGTATCTTTCTGCAATTGATTGGTGGTCATTATCAATGCGGATCTATTTCGCTCTTCTCATTATTCAATACTTTTATTATCCCTTCCTGGCTATCGTTGGTGTTCCTGGTGAGTATCACTATCCAGATTTTGTTTTCTATAAACCAGTTATGAGTGTATTATTATTTCATATTGTCTACACTTCCTTCCACTGTTATTGTTCCTGTTGAATCTCTCAATCCAGATATTCACTCTACAGACCACTAGTAACTACATTAATGAATGTGTTCAATTACTGCCTCCCTCTCTGCTCTGGCAGTGTTACGCACGGGTCTCTATGTTGAACTATTCAGTTTCAGGGGAGAACCACAATGCATTGTCTCATTGCCTTTACTGTTAAGAGCATCGAGGTCACTTTCTACTCTTCTGGTTACAAACTCCACTTCCTTCCACTGTTTCCATCCCATTCCTGGCAAATATCTGCAGCTGAAACAGTCAGGTCACAACTGTGGGAGATCCCTTTGACTATGAGCTAATTCTTGACACCATACCCTGAACATTTCTAACTTGAAATACTCACCACTCCAGAATATATCTCACTGGTTTATTCCATCTGTTGTTTGAACCTTGAGCTATGAAATACAATCTTAATGAAGCCAATAATCTGCTGCTGACACTCCCGGCTTCAAACCTGCTGAAGCAAATCTGATTCGACCTCACACCAAACTCCCATCCATCTGTCATTCATGTGCACGCAGATGGATATTGCTGTTGTGTCTGGCAATGCCTTTATTTTAACATTCTCAAACACTTTAGCTCATTTGTTCATAAAACTTCTCTCGTTCTCACTACTGATTAACAAAAACCCTGCCTGTTGTTCGTATTTAAAATAATTTCCTCCATGTGCATTCCTTCTCAAACAATGAGTTTTGCATTCAGCCACGCCAATCACGCGCGCGCGCGCGCACACACACACACACACACACTCTCAGTCTCTGATGAACACACACACGCGCGCGCAGAGAGAGCAAACCATCCCACTGTAAGCAGTAAATCTGTTGCGAGTATACTTAGCATTTCATAGTAAAGTTTGCAATACTCTCATGCTGTGCAGATAGTGCAGTTTACTGAGCAACACACTAGCATGCTCTGCACAGCTCTCCATGCTGGGCTGTCATCTTGTCCCAGTTTATGTTGTTTGTGGTGTTCTGTGAAGCAGATTGAGAACTTGATGTAACAAACCATTTCAGCTGATCAGACAATGTCTTTATTCAATGTTCTCATTCTTGTAATTTTACTCTCGAAGATCTCACTTCGCCAGTTAGTCCCACTGCCCTGACGTTTTCCACATATTTCCACAACATCTTTTCAGTTAATTAACTGTCTGTTTCTGTCTTTAATGTGAATCTCTTGTCCCTTTCTTTCTTTCCCTGGCCTTGGGTTTTGGCCTCCCTAGTGTATCGAATGCTGGCATTGTGTAGCTCAGAAATAATGAAATGGGGTGTGTCAGGCTGTTGTTCACTTCCTGGTATGTCCCATGTGATGGTCCATGGACAGGCGTGTTTCAGAAGTTATGAGAAACATCCTTGTAACTTGGTCTGTACCTGTGGCTGTCGCTCTCAGGTGACCATGCGATTCGTAACAAAAGGAAGCCCACTGAGTAAAGGACCACGCATATAAATTGCCTGACAATGCTGTCACTTTTTTAATAAAAGGTTTTTTTCTACCTTTTTTAGTAAGAGGCCTTAAAGGCAAAGCTTCCTACTGAAAACTGCTCAAGTAAATAACTTATGGGGCCTTTAAGGTTTTTAAATAAATAGCAGTAACAATGACCAGCTGGCAGAGACCAGGATTTCTAGTTTTTTTTATATTGTAGCTATAACAATCACCAGGTGCTTGGGGTCCCAGAAGGGTTGTAAGTTTCAGTAAATTATCCACAGCTGCCATTCTCTCTGGAACCTCACTTGATGGTGTTTCCTTCTGGATTGGAGAACTGTATGCAAGAATGCATGTTTGAATGTTCCTTTTTGCCAAGGGATGTGTTTATGGGATGTTGATATATTGGAACAGTTCATTAGTAGAAGGTACTGTATCCATTATTCGGTTAAGATTGCCAATATAAAAATTATTCTAAATTCATCTTCATTTCTAATTGGATTTTCATTAGAGTGTTTAAATATATTGTGTTTTGCTTAATGGTGAGTGGTTTGAATAGTTTGACATCTGGAACATCCAACTTACATCTACCTTTAAAATAAGGAAAGGTTGGCATCCAACCTACCTTCTTAAAATAGTTTGAGGCAGTCTGGTTGGTCTATAGCAAACTGGGGAATCTTGTCCGGTTCTAAATCGATAATATCAAATTGGGTTTAGAATTTGCAAACAGGCCATTCTCCCCACCAAGTCCACACCGATCCTCCGAGGAGTAACCTACCCAGACCCATTCCTCTACCCTATTATTACAATTTACCCGACGAAGGCAACTAACCCACACATCCCTGAAAACTATGAACAGTTTAGCATGGCCAATACTACTGACATGCCCATCTTTGGATTGTGGGAGGAAACCAAATCATCCAAAATAAGCTCACACAGACATTGGACAGTATGGACCAGGAGGCTATTGGGTTCAAAGGTCGCGTATGGTAGTTGATAGTGTCTTTTTCTGGATGTTGAGCTTGGTTGGTTTAAACAGTATTTTGTGTAAAAAGATTCAGTCCTTAAGAGTTCTCTGGGTGTGGAAAAGTGAAGTTGGCGGTTTTACAAAAGGTAATGATGGTAAAGCTTGAGGAATTGACAGACAACCTGGAGTTAGGGTTGCGATTGTCTGTGAGAAAATTAGAGATAATTACAGCTATAGATCGGCAATTACGTTTAGTGGAACCGCCATCAGACTCTTTGGAAATGGCTGGAATTCAATTTCAAATGATGGTCTTTGAACCTGAGAAGGAATTGAAAGAGTTTGAATTATGATGAAAAGTAGAAATAAAAGAAAGGGAAACGAAGAAGCAAGAGAGAAAAGGACAGAAGAAAAGCAGAGAGTTTCAACTTAAAAAGTTAGCAATTAGAGAGGAAAGTTGATATAGAAGGCGAAGATGAAGGTAGAATGTCGGTGGGATGAGGAGGATAGTGCGGTTGAGCAACCCTGTTGTAACCAATTGCCTAACGAGTTTCTGTTTAAATGCATCCAGGCATTCTCTAAATTTGATGAGAAGGATGGGGAAGCCTTTTGAATTTCATTTGAGAAAGTGGCTAAACAAATGCAGACACCAGTGACCATGTGGATTTAGTTGATCCAAAGCTGATAGGTATTTGCATCCCTATCGGAGGAGGTATCTGGGGAGTATGGAGTGGTGAAGAAAGCCATTTGAAGTGCATATGAGCTTGGGCCAGACACTGACAGACAGCGTTACAGGAATCTAAAAGAGGGTCTCTGGTTAAACGCACATTGAGTTTGAAAGGATCAAACCAAGTAATTTTGAAAGGTGGGTTAGGGTATTAAATCAGAGCAAACCTATGACACTTTTAGAAAGATTCTTATTTTGGAGAAGTTCAACAATTCACTTCCCGCAGTCGTGAAAACTCGTGTGGAAGAGCAGAGTTAAAACGGCAAGATTAGAAGCTGAAATGTCTGATGATGATGATTGAGTTCAGAAATCAAAGTTTGGTTTCTGTGAGAGATGGAGAAGAATGTGCGAGGTCTTGTTAAGGTTTACTGGCATAGGCCAGGAATAGCAGGTAAAGAGGTGAGAGCAGTAAGAGGTCCAGAAGCATGTAATTATTTTATGCTGAGACATGAGGAGCTATGTCATTCAAAAGGACTATTGGAAAGATTAGAAGCACTCCATTATGTAAAGTGTGATTGGCGTGTTCACTGGAAACTCAACAGATTTATTCCACAATGGGGAAGGAGGCCTTGAGCTTGGTGTTGGCGTTGCAACATTTCAGATTTACATTGCCAATAACATACCTGAGACAAATCTTTATCACTGATCATAACCCCTTAAAGTTTTTGGAGAAGTTTAGGGAGAAAATACCAGTCTGTTTCCATTGAGCTTATTATTGCTGCCATTCAGTTTGAAACTCTACAGGCGACAGGGCGATAAAACCTAAGTGTGGAGACTTGGATGAAGAAAGACAAAGGCATTCTGTGGCAGGAGTAAAATGACTGAAATCGAAATAGATGTGAATATTTGTATGCTCAGAATCAATGTAATATATATGCATTTCAGTCTACTAATAGAGGAAGGTTAGGAGGTCTAAAATGAATCCACCTTTGTGTATTGATAGATTATTTTATTAAAGATGGAGTTGTGAGGAAACTATCACTGTAGAAAGGTTATTTTCTCTTGGGTTTTTTTTTAAGATAGGTGTTAAAGGCAGAGGTGCAGAACTGCTGTCTGAAAACAGTTTAAATATATAACTGAGATTTTAGGTTTCATTAAAACGGTGGTAACAATGGAAGGGCAGTGGCCAGCTCTCCCAGACTAGATTTCCTCATTTTATTTTTAGGTGCAGCATTCAGAAGCTGCTGGGGATCCCAGAAGGGTTGGAAGTTTCAATACATGATCCCCAGCTGCTTTTCTCTCTGAGATCTCTGTTCATCTTGTTTCCCCCGGATTGGAAAACTGCTGTATGGATCTGTATTTGAATATATCTTTGTGCCAAGCGGTGTAAACCAAGAAGGTACGGCATCTATTGTTTGTGTAAGTGTTCCAACATATAAGCTATCCCAAAACGTTCTTTTCTTTGATTGTATTTTAACTAAAGCATTTGAATAGATTATAGTTTGCTCAATGTCGAGTGGTTTGACTAGTCCCAACATAACTGGAGCGCACATTTCCCATCTATATTTAAAATAAGGAAAGGTTTGGGTCTAAACGGCCTTCTGGAAATATTTTGAGGGAATCTGGTCTGGTCGAAAACACTTGTAGCGAGGGGCTTCTGACTGGCTTCTGCAATTGAAAATTTAGTGGAGGGGCAGGGGATGTTTTGCTGGAGGTTGTGCTGTCAGTTGCCTCAGACATTCAGGGAGACCTGAGGATTTGGTGACCCAACTCTGGATGGAGCACGGGGACTGCAGCTACAGCATCTGGGTCTGTAACATGAACAACAAATGGAGCAGAGGCTGCAGAGAGGGGAAGCTCTGAAATCATACAGTGAGTGTGTGTGGGGAAAGGGATCTGCTGTATCCACCCCAGATTTTCCAGGAACAATTTCCAAAACTCCACTTAACCCAGGAGCAGAGTGTGAGGGGACCCTGACTGAACAAGGAGCTGGTCACAGAGAGGTGTCACCTCCTTCAACACGACCTGCAGCTTCACCCCAGTGGGAGGATGGTGCTGCCAGTGGCTGTGAGGGTCACTGTTTCATTCAGCTTCTATGATCCATAACTTTCCAGGCAGGACTAGGTGACATATCCATCATCTCCCAGTATCTCAACATCAATGTCACCATTCGGTGATGGAGGATATATATGGTGGATGAGGTAAATAGATTGTTTCTCCCTCAGCAGGGAGCTGCCGGTTGTATCTATACTGGATTGTGGGATTCCCGATGGTGTCCATGGCATCTGCAGAGTATCCATGTCAATGCGGAGATGTAGAGGAACTGAAGGAGCTCTCTCTCTCTCCATTAATGTCACAGTGTGACCATCACAGTACATCATGTTGGCGAATACCCACTGTCCTGGCAGAAGTCATGGTCTCTTCATTCAGAAGCAGTCAGCCATTCCCATCGTCATCGGGTCTCCACGTAGAAAGGAATGAATATATCTTGGATAAAGACCGTCCCCTTGATGCACGTTTCAAAACACCATCCCCACCACCAATCAACCAGATCAAAGTATTCCATGTGTACGGAGAGCAATGGGGTCACTTGGGTTGTCTGGGAGCAGACGATCAGGGATGGAGCAAAACCTCCCCTGTCTGAACGCATCTGAGTGAACCCCCCAGTACACAGTATCATTAAGTCCTGTAATCCCTCTCCATTTCAGTAACATATTGCTTTCTATTATTCCTGTAAATGAAATGACAGGTTATATCATGTTAAATTCCACCTGCCAAACTATTATCTGTTGCCTTGACCTCTCTGAATCTATTTGCAGACTCTCCACCCTCTCTTGATAATTTATTTTCTTGCTTACCACAGCGACATCACCAAACTCAGCATCTGTATATCTGTTCCATCCTCCTGATCATTAATATAGACTGTAAATAGTTGAGAACCCAGCGCTGGTCACTGTGTGACCCTACTGGTTACGTTCTGTCTAACCGATTGAGACTGATTTATCCTGAGTACCTGCTTCGTGTATGATACCCAGTCCTCCCCCATTCCAGTGAAACACTGTCGAAGGGTTGAATAAGAACAAGGAGCATCTGTGAGGAATCCAACCCCTCGATGACACTGATGTCAACACGGCCTCTGTTTCACTTTCTTGCCATCTCTCCATCCTAAAACTCTAGTCTCTTTTTGTAGATTGCGCCACATGAAAAAAAAATCCACTCCATATCTACACATTCAATTACTTTTAGCATTTTACAGACCTCAACGAGATCTCCTTTCATTCTTATAAACTCGAGAGTATATGCCTAAACTGCTCAATTTCTCTTCATAAGGCAAACACTTCAAATATGGAATCAATCTAATGAAGCTCTTCTGAATTGCCTCCAACGGAAATACCTCATTCTGCAGGACACCCAAACTGTACTCCAGTTGCAGCCTCAGTAATGCCTTGCATAGCTACACCCATACTCCCTACCTTTCCACTCTATCCTTTTATAAATAAACACTGAAACTATGCTTGCATTTCTCATTACTTGCAGTACCTGCAGGCAGGTTTTCTGTGATATGCAAGCAGACACCCAGAACCCTCTGCACGCAAGCACTTTGAACTTTCTCTCCATTTAGATAATAATTTGTCTTTCTATTATACTGGCCAACTTGAATAGCCCCATATTTATTCCCTTTAATTTTCCTTGGTAAATATTGGCCTATTCACGCAACCTATCCATATAGTTTTAAAATCTCTTGCATCTTCATTCCAAAGTAATTTCCCACCGATGTGAGAGTCATCTGAAAATGAGGCATTGTATTTTCTCTCCCGTCAACCGAGTACAGTAATCCAATCAATGCAAATGGTCGAGCCATGAGTGCTGAAATCAATGGCACCCCACAAATTGCATTTGCCAAAAGAAAATGACACATTTATTCCATCTGACTCCATTTTGTTGGATAACCAATCCTCCATCCAAGCGAATAAATTACCCCTAAACCCATGTTGTCTGATCATACCACTTACTCTTTGGAGAAGAGACATATCCAATGCCTTCAGGAAGACCAGATATGTTCCATCTCCCACGATCCACCTTTTTTGTGACATCTTCAAATAACTCAAGCAAACACTTCAAACTTGATTTTCCTTTGTAAAACCATATTGACTCTGATGGATTGTGGTTTAACTTTGCAAATGTCCTGAACAATGGACTCTAACAATTTGCCTTAAATTACAATAGTTTATTGTTACACTTTAGTCCCGAATGTATCCCATTATTATAAGCTCTTCCCTGTCGAAAGCCTTGACGTTTTCTTTGAATTCCTATTTAATGGGCAAACGTTTTTAGGAGATCTGCTCCAGTTGCTGTATAATAGCCATGTGTGGCTGAATGGACTCATCATCCTGCTGGTGTACAAACTCGATGACCTGACGTCTTTCTGGTGTTCCCATGTTGTCGTCTCCAAGGCCAGAATGACCTCCTCCTGTTGATCCTTTAGAGGATTGGGAGATTCTGGAATCTTACTGTTGCTCTCTAACATTTTGATGGGCTGATGGGTCTTCTCATACTTCTCCATCGAAATATTGAACGGTCTCCTCATGTATCCGGGAGATGGTTCCGAGGGGTTGATTGGTCTTCTCTTGTTCCCATGCAACAGACAGGTGTCGAAAGTACTTCTTCCTTTCTCATTAATCATTGCTCAAAAGTCAAAAGGTGGGTAATCATTGCTCAAAAACTCACTGGTCTGGCCACATAAATACAGTAACTATAACAGCAGATTAGAAGCTAAGAATACTGCGGTGAGTAACTCACATCGTGACTTCCAAACGTCTGTCCATCATCTACAATGCATAAGTCAGAAGTGTGATGGAAGACTCCCAATTTGCCTGGATGAGTGCAACCCCAACAACACTCAAGAAGCTTTACACCATCCAGGACAAAGCAGCCAGTTTGACTGTCCCTTCATCCACAATGCTCCACCATCAACGCTCAGCAGCAGCAGCAGTGTTTTACTATCTACATGCTGCAATGAAATGATTCACCAAAGATCCTCAGACACCAACTTGCCAGCTCCCATGTCTATCTAGAAGGACAAGGGCTACAGATCTATGGAAATACCATCATCTTCAGGTTCCCTCCAAGCCATTCACCATCCTGACTTGGAAATATATCACTGCTCCTTCACAGCCACTGGGTCAGAATCCTGGGATTCCCTCCCTAATGGCATTGGATGTCAACCACAGCAGGTGGACTGCAGCGTTCAACAAGGCAGCTCACCACCACCTTCTCAAGGGTAACTAGGGACGGGCAATAAATGCTGGCCCAGCCAGTGACACCCAGATTCACGAAATAAATAAATAGAAATTAACAGAGGACGGTTGTTGAGGTGTCGCAGGGACCGGTGCTTGGGGCCCAGCTGTTCACAATGCCCTTTAAACATTTGGTTACTGGAATCAGATACAATATATCCCAGCCTGCTGACAGCACTAACGGATGTGGGATTGTGAGTGGGTGAGGAGGATGTAAAAAAGCACCAAGAAGACGAAGACAAGTGGAGTGAATGGGTAAATACGTGACCGATGGAGAACAATGTGAATAGAGGTGACGGTGTGTCCTTTGGTGGAAACGATAAATTGTCAGCCTACCATTTGAAAGGGATTGGTTGAAACATGTTGATCTACAAAGGGACGTATGCTCCTGTTTGTTTTTTCCTTCTGCATAAACCTCTGAGGCCCATGCAGTGCAGTGAGTTCTGCAAGCAGATGACAATACTGGGCATGGAGATTGGCATGCTGCCCAGTGTACACAGACCCACCAAGTGGGGAGCTGTAACATTAAAAAGGATCCGCATCTCCCTGTACACCAGGCGCTGAAAACAATATCGCAGAAACAGAAAGCAGTGAGGAAGATAAATGGTGTGTTGACCTTCATTTCAGGGGGATGTGAGTCCAGAAGTAAGGGTGTCTTACTGCAGCTGTACAGGGCCTGGTGAGCTATCATCCCGAACATTGTGCAGTATTGTGTGTAGTTTTGGTCTCCTTACCTAATAAAGGGCAAACCTGAGATTGATGGAGAGCAGTGAAGGATGACCAGACTGATCTCTGGGATGACGGGCTTGTTGTGGGAGCACAGACTGGGGAGACTGGATAAGTATTCCACGGTGTTTAGGAAAATGAGTGGAGATCTCAGTGAAATATACAAAACTCTGACAGGGAGAGCAGATTGGAAGCAGGTCACTTTGCATTGAGATGAGAATAAATGTCTGCACTCACTGACTGGTGAACCTGGGGAATTCGCTCGCACCTGGAAACCCAGACATTGATTATAGATAAGGATTTAGAGACAGTAAAGGGATGGTGGGAGAGCAGGAGTATGGTGTGGAAATGAAGGGCCAACCATCATTACAATGAATTGGATAGCAAACTCGATGGACCAAACGTACTACTGCAACACTTATTTTTAGCTTCCCAAGGTCACTCACATTAACAGATATATATATCGTGTGGGGTAAGTGCATTGAGGAGGCTTTTTCCATGAACTAGAATGGGGGAGGCTCAATGTGTTGAATGACCTACTCCTTTCCCACTGTTTCTGTGCAGTCTGTGGGAAAGCTCTGTAAATGCTGTCACAAGCTCTCAGATGTTAGGAAGGAGGTTTCTGCAGGGTCGACAGGACTGTGTTCCCATTCCCTTTTCCGATACTGATGCTGAGGCCGGGTGTTCTGTCCGGTCTCATCCTTTCAGACCTCGGAGTAGTTTGATACAAATGAGTGCCTTGATTGGCCGTTTCAGAGACCATTGAAATGTTTATCACATGTCAGGGTCTTTGGAGTCAGTTTTAGTCCAGCCCAGCAAATCATGGGAGATTCACTTCCTAAAAGTACATTGGAGGAGGAAATTCTGTTTACAATCGATATTGGCTTCAAGGTCACTGTTACTGACCCCAGATTTTAGATCTCGATATTTTATTAATTGTTTTTAACTTCCACCCACTGCCAGAGCATTAGCCTGGTCTGGATTAGTAATCCAGTGACATTTCCACAACAGCACCATCTCCACATGGGGACCTATCGGAAACCACACTGAGCTGGTTATTTCTGTGCTGTTTGTCAGCTCTGTCAAAAAGAACTCCAACCAATTTGACTGTCGTGATGGGTCTGAGGGGGTGGTAATTGGTCAGATTGTAATTATTCCCGTTTTAGGGGACGGGACATAGGGGAGTAATTTTCCACACTGCCAGGTAGATGTCGGAGTTGGAGCTGGAATGAAACAGTTTCCCCAGGGACACAGCTTGCTGCGCAGCACAAGTCTTCAGTCCTATTGCAGAAATGGTGTCAGGGCCCATTGCCTGTGTCATATCGACTGTGTTCAGCTGTTTCTTCATGTCACGTGCAGCAATTGAAATTGGTTGAAGACTGACATCTGTGATTCTGTGGGCATCGTGATGAGGGTGAGGTGTATCATCGACTCAATACTTCTGGCAGAAGATGGTGCAGATGAAACATCCTTCTCTTTTACACTGATTAGATTAGATTAGATTAGATTAGATTAGATTACTTACAGTGTGGAAACAGGCCCTTCGGCCCAACAAGTCCACACCGCCCCGCCGAAGCGCAACCCACCCGTACCCCTACATTTACCCCTTACCTAACACTACGGGCAATTTAGCATGGCCAATTCACCTGACCTGCACATCTTTGGACTGTGGGAGGAAACCGGAGCACCCGGAGGAAACCCACGCAGACACGGGGATGTGCAGGTCTGTTCCATTATTTAGGATGGGAATGTTTGTGGACCCCTCTCCTCCAGTCATTTGTTTAATCGTCCATCACCATTTTATAACTGAACGTGACAGGACGGCAGGGCTTCGTTCAGATCTGTTGGTCAAGTCTGGTAGCTTTAATGAGTTAGCATCAGGTTAAGGTTCATGTGATTCTGACTCTGACATGTTCACCCACACTCGTCGCTGAGCCATAGATGGTGTTGATGGTAATGACAGACTGAAGTGTTCCCCTGGCAAAAAGTTACAGGTTGTGGTTGAATGCTGTTCTGCTTCTCCTGCTGCTGTGGTCTACAGCACTACATGAATACGCAGTTTCGAGCTGCAATATCTGCAATGCAATTCTGCTGTCTGTTCCCCAAGTCTCACTGAGACCCATTCACCCATGAGCCCTGCACTCAGTGACCTAAACTGATTTCTGATGTGGAAATACTTTCATTTTCAACTCTTATTCTGCTGAGGGTCTGTCTCCCCGGGTCTTGCTTCCAATCTGACACATTCCGCAAAAGCATTTAACTGATCTTAATGCAAATGTTTAATTCACCTGAATCTTTTTCCTTGAGAAATACCATCTTCTGTGTTTAAAGTGAATGTGTTTCCTCTGTTTCTCTCCCTGACCATGATTAAGATCTCTGTAGTGTCAGTGATGCCAGCGTTATGTAGTTTCAGAGGCAACGAATTCTCTGGATTCCCAATCATCTTCACCACATTGTATATTTTCTCTTTTGGTTTGATGCCTTATCACTCATGGCTGCCTTGTTCTGCCATGGGTATGTTTCATCTTCTTGGGGTTGCATTTCTGGTATTATCTTCCGAATTATCCCCAGAACCTCCTCCCATTGCTGCTCCATGGTCTTTCCTGCTCTGCTCCACTTCCAATTAACTCTGGCCAGCTCCTCCCGCATGTCTTTGTAGTTACATTGCTCAATTATAACCACATTACATCTTGAAGAGAGCATTAGATATAAACTGAAAGAAGGAGTTTTGGGAGATGGGACACGAAGAATAATTGGTGGATTTCTTAACTAGATGCAACGGGAGAACGAGAGAGAGGATATAGATCTGGAGATGTGGAAAATGAGAAAACTACATGATCGAAAGAAGTAGATGAACATTCCCCAATGGTTTGGCAATGCCTGTGTGCTGTGGTCCTTGGTACAGTGCGTGTACAACAGAGTAATATGTTCAAATGCTGAGTCTGATGCCAGAATATTTATCTCCCATTATATGACAGACACTCGCTTTGGAAAGAACCCAACAGGCCAATATATTGAAGGGGATTAACTGAAATAATTTGGGACTCTAGACTCAAGAATTTGGAGCACTCATCCTGGTAAGAAGGAGAGAGTAGAGTAGGGAATTCCAGAAAAGGAGGGAACGTTGAGAGGATCAAATCATGTTTTAATGTTTTATCAATTTTATACATCATGTGCATCATTTTTCGTTAACTGTGTCTCTGTTGTTCATTTTCAATGTGTTGTGTACGTGTGAAAAATGCTACTTAACTCCACACAAACATTGATTAAACAGTGTGTATAAAATCACTTTTCGAACATTGAAACTGTCCTGTTGTCGTGTTATGAGGATACATGAAAACCAACTGGCCACCAAAATACATGAAGCACTATCACTATGTTCCATACATACAGACAAAGAAAGGTACCACTTTGACTGGGACAAAGCACACACACATACTAAGACATGCAAGGACCTTCTCAGAGGAATGGCGTTCTAACCAGAAGTCCATCAATAAAAGCATCAATTTAGATCCTGTCTACATTCTCTTGTTAAAATAACCGGAAATGACATCACCCACTTTAAGAAACCAAGACCTATAAATAGAGAGGTGGGACATACCACCAGAGCTTCAGCAGATACTCTCACTGATGATGTCACCTAGTCATGGTGACAAAACTTCTGAAAACATACCTTCAAGCTCAGCGAGCTAACTTGCACAGATATGAATTGTTATTTGTTGTTTATTAGTGGAATTTAGGAGTTCTCTGTCGCTCACGTTTTAACAGATTATGATGGGAGGTGAGCTTTTCAGTGTGTGTGATTTTAATTAACAGAGGGGTTCGACATTGATGTCATGACAGTTTGGGGCCTTGCCGTGTGGCACTTGGATCGACTTGAACAGATTTGAGATACAACAGGTCCCAGCAAATTCCAACTCATTGCAATTAGTGACTTTGATCTTCAAATAAAACCAGTGGGAAAATTCGTTTAATTTTGTTACTTGTGGTTGAGTAAATCAAAAGTGAGGGAAATGGCTTTTAACATTACTAAAGAGGTTCCCAAATTTTCCAAGGAAGTTTAGAAAGACAGAAGGAGGACATTTTTTAGAATTAGCAAATAGGTTGGAATTGGGTTTAACCAGGGACAAAAGGGAAGCTGAAATTGTAATGGAGTTGGTTAAGCACTTTGATGTATCAGAGAAATAGGAAACTGCAGTGGAGTTAGAAAAAACTTAAATTGCAAATGTGGCAACTGGAGATAGAAGATAACTAAAGGGAAGGAAATAGAGAGAAGAAAGAGAAAGAGAAGAAAAAGAAACAGAGAGAGGATTTGAAATGCAGAAGTTGGGAATTAGACAAGCAAGTTAAGTTAACAGGATGGAGATGAAGGGAGAACATAGGGATGTATACAACTATGTTAATAACTTGCCACATTTCGGTGACAAAAATGTCAAAACCTTTTTTATTTCATTTGAAAAAATGGCTAGGCAGATGACGTGTCCAGTGAACTTGTGGGTAATGCTAGTTCAGACTAAGCTGATGGGCACAGCTGGTGAGGTATGTGCAGTGCTGTCAGATGTGGGGTCAAGAGATTATCAAGATGTCAAATTGGTTATTTTGATTGGTTATGAATTGGTACTAGAAGCATATAGACAGAAGTTCAGAAAAATAGAGACGGAACCAGGTCAGACTTATATTGAGTTTGAAAGAAGTAACCAGTCATTTTGACAGGTGGGTGCTGGCTTTAAAAATGGATAAGACCTGTGAGGCTTGAAGGGAGATTAATTTGCTGGAGAAGTTAAAAGACTCACTTCCAGAGATAGTAAGAATTCATGTGAATGTACCGAAAGTTCAAGAAGTGAGAAGCACGGCAGAAAGGGCAGGTAAATATGCACTGGGGCATGAGATAATATTTAGCTTCTGGCAGGAGTTGCATCCTGTGAGGGATAGAAATTGGAAGAAGGGAAGATCACACATTACAAAGCAAACAGTAGCGCACAATAGTTTACCACAGGTGAAGAAAGAAGCCCAAGGGGGTTGAAAGGTGGTGAAAGGCCTCAGGTGTTCTCACTATAAGTGAGTGGAAAACATAAAATGACAGTGCTGATAATTTAAGAATGGCACAGGGAAAAAGTGGTTTCACTGGAGTAAGCTGGGACACACCGTGCTGGGCGTTGAATGAAGACACTTTGGGGAAAGATGTGGTAGAAGAGGCTAAGCCCAGTGGCATTAGTGAAACTGGTAAAGGAGACCCCAAGTGGAGACGAGGAGCTGCAGGAGAGTGCACAGCCGAGGCAGGGTCTGAGTAAGGAGGCAGTGCCTGATCTCTGAAAGAATTCATCTCTGAAGATAAAGTTTACTCAGAAAGAACAGGGGAAGAAGGACAAGAAGTTATAATTTTGTGAGATACGGGATCTGCTCAGTCTCTAATAGTTGAGAAGTGAGGCGCCAGAAAAGCACAACAGATCAGGCAGCATCCAGACAGCAGGACAATCAAATATCAGGCAGAAACCCATCGTCAGGAACATGGTGGGGGGACAAGGGGGCTGAAAGATAAATACGAGGGGAGCAGCTGGGCTGGTGGGAGGGTCATTGGGAAGGCAATAAGAAGATGTAGGTGGGAGTGATAGTGATATGTTGGAGGGGAGGGTGGAGTCGGTAGGTGGGAAGGAAGATGGCCAGTTTGGGCAGTTCAAGAGGGCAGTGCTGGATTGAACGTTTGGATCTGGGAGAGATTGGTGGAGGGGAGATTTGGAATTTGGTGAAGTCAACTTTAATGCTGTACAGTTTGAGGGTTCCAGCTGTCCTACCACTGATAGGAGTCCTATCACCCTCCTGTCCGACCTATCACCATCACACCCCACTTGCATCTACCTATTGCCTTCCAAGCTCCCTTCCACCCAGCTCCATCCCACCCTTCTATTTATTTCTCAACCTCCTTCCCCCTCCCTTACCCCCCACTTTCCTGATGAAGAATTTATACCTGAAATGTTAACTCTCCTGCCCCTCGGATGCTGCCGACGTGTTGTGCTTTTCCAGCCCCACACTTTACAACTCTCATCTCCAGCATCTGCAGCCCTCAATTTCTCTCACCCTCTAATAGGAAGAGATGAAAGATTTTTTCACACTTTCTGGCATGTTCATCAAGAGTGTGTTAATTTGTGGAATGGGGACAGAAATTAATCATTCCCTTGTGTTACATCAGGATGGAATGCCAAATCAAGATTAGGGAAGTAACAGTGACAGTGAGTAACAGAGTGTCAGTTCCAGGAATACAGTTTGTTCTTGGGAACGATTTAGCAGGAGGCGAGGAGGGAGACGCACCCCTTGTGGTGGAGAAGCCAACAGAAGTCTAAGGAATTGGGGTGTTAAAAGAAAAATACCGAGGAATCTTTCCAGAGTGTGTAGTAACAAGATCCCACTGTCATAAGTTACAGCAGGAAGTAAAACCGAAAGAAAAAGACAAATGAGTTGATGTGCAGTGAACTGACCCCCTGTTTGATGTAACGGTGCAGGATAAACCTGAACAGGCAGAGGATCAGGCAGAGGTGTTTTATCCAGAAAGGCTCATGGACTTTCAACAGATATATACACACACATTCACACACACATACACATGCACACACACAGAAAAGGAATCAGAATATATTGTTGAGTGTTATTAACTTAAACATAGAATCCTAAAATTAAAATGGAGACCCCGATAGGTTACTGCAGAAGGGAAATGGGCCGAAGTGCACCAGATTGTGTTAGCAGTAACGTACAGTGTTATGGGTAGCTCATAAACTAATTGCAGGCGGTCACTTAGGTGTACAGAAGACTCAGGCTAAGGTACAGAAGCATTTACACTGGCCTGGAATGCACAAGGACGTGGGTTTTTTTGTACGTGACATACATCCCAAATGGTAGGTAAGTAACAGACAGTAATAAAACCAGCACCTTTCGTGCCAATTACTGCATTCGAAGAACATTTCACGTGGGTTATGATTAATTGTGTAGCTCCACTTCCTAACATAGAAGTGGAAAAATATATTTGCTGACCATAATGAATAAGTCCACCAGATTTCCAGAGGAAATTCCATTACGGAATGTTAAGATAAAAAGGGAGGTGGAGGGGTTGGTAGCTTTCTTTACTCGCTGTGGGCTAGGCAGTAAGGTTGAGTCAGACGAAAGATCTCATTTTACCGCTCAGCTGTTTAAGGAAGTCATGGATAGCTTCGGCATGCAGCAGTTTAAATCAAGTGCGTCCCATCCTGAATCCCAGGGAGCCTTGGAAAGTTAGCATCAGACGCTGAAGACCATGTTAACAGCGTACTGTTTTGATTACCAGAATGATTGGAATAAAGGTGTCCCATTATTAGTTTGCCATTAGAGATGCACCAAATAAATCTACTCACTTTACTTCCTTTAAGTTAATATTCGTACATGAAGTGAGAGGTCCGTTGAAATTAATTAAATATAAATTGACAGGACCAAAGTCGGAAATCTCACACTTGGATTCTGTGTGTGAGGTGAAGGAGAGAGGAGATGGAGTAGGTGAGTTTGCTAAATACTATATCTGAATAGTATCTGAAGAGCACGACATAGAATGAAGCAGGTGGCAGATAAAAACACTGAAACTTTGAGGATATCCCGTGGGGATGACGTATTAGTATTGCCACCAGGGGTAGGTAATCCCTTCAAAGCCAGGTTTAGTGGCCCCTTTCAAATTAAAAAAAATGTGGAGTCAGTTCAGCTATCTAGTAAAGATACTGGAGATGACAAAAAATTTATCGAGTATTTTATATGGATGAATAATGCTCCAGACACATTTAAGACTCAGGAACAGAGCTGTGGCCAGATGAACAAATTGTGTAGTTAATCTGTATGATGTGGTGATCTTTAGCAAGTGATTAAAAGCTCACATGTTACAGTTGACAGATCATGTTGAACAAGAAGCAAACTTGGTAATAAACTTAAAGAAAACAGAATTCGCGAAGGCAGAGGTGACGTTCTTGGGACATTACAATGGACATGGGAGGTTGACCCCATGGAACACAAAGTCGAAGGGTTTTGAGGGATTTCCACAACCATCCTCGAAGAAAGAGATGCTTCGATTTTTGGAACTGAGTGGATTCTATCAGAAGTTTGTTCCAAACTTCAGCACCACTGATGGATTTACTAAAGAAGAACACAGAATTGTGGTGGACAGAACAATGCCAGGAGGCATTTGAGAATTTTAAAGCAGGATTAATCACCGCACCCGTTTTAGCTACACCAAATATTCTGAAACCCTTTGATAATTGTGTTTGACGCTCGGGATATCGGGGTCGGAGATGTATTGATACAGAAAGATGATGATGGAACTGAATGGCTATTTGGCTACTTGTCGAAAAAACTCAATATCCACCAGAACAAAGATACAAAATCTCCATTATTGAACAAGAATGATTAATTTTCACACTGGCCTGACAATATTTTAATGTGTATATGACAAACAAATTGTCGGAGATGGTTTTGGACAATGACAAATCTCTCGCATTTTTTGGAATAGTTAAAGACCAGAATCTGAGACTATTTCATTGGAGTTTTACCTTCCTGACTTTAAACTTACAAAAGGTACATGCTGCGGCTCCTACAATGTGATAGCAAATGGGTTATCACGGATTTAAAGGAAAAAGTGTAGATAAGATTTAGTGTTATTCCAGTGTTATAATGGTGTGCAGAATTAATATGAATGATATAACTGAGATAAATACTTTTGTATTTCATAAAATTGGGATTTAAAATTAGAGGAGAAGAAATGTAGTCATCTTTACATTCTGCTGGTTCACTTTATTTTCTGAAGCGGGGAGATGTTGTGAAGCCAAAAACATGTAGAGTACTTTAAAACAGAACGGGTTTTGCCGAATAGAAATTAAAGCCACAAATGCCAGCTAAAGGTCAAACTGTTCCACATGTCCACATTAGCTGAGAAATGGATACCTGAGTTTTGGTTGCTATTGTGACAGCCATTCAAATGCAACCAAAGAGTTTAAATAATGCTCAGTAAACCAGAAGCCAATGGAATTTGAATATTATTGTTTGGACACCTGGTAAGCAACCAAATTATGAGAATTACTATATCATGGGGAGTATACATACCCAGCATTTTGAACACTGGTGGGAGAGTTACTGCCATCCAACAGCAGAGCAACTGCTGTAGAGCATCAGTGCTAACTGGCCATCCCAAACACTCTCTATCAAAGATACATGTTCATCTAAACCTACATGCAATAATAAAATGACCCGGGGAGATCAGCAGCTGAATGAGTGAGCACAGTTGGGAAGACAGAGACTGTGTGCTCTCGAGGTTGTAATGTTTTATATGTGGGCTGTTGGAACAGCATATATTTACAGAGTTGGAGTCAGATATAAAGTAGCTAAGAAAACAGGGGCTTGTATTTGTCAATAGTTGTTGTTTAGTGTTCACTATTAATGTTAAGAAACAAACTTGTTAATTTTTGTTTAAATAGTGGAATATAGGAGATCGGTGTCACTCATGTTTTAACAGATTACGAGGTGTGACGAGCTTTTCTGGGTGTTTGGTTTTAATTAACAGAGGGGTTCATCTTCACCTTGCAAATGTCCATCCACGTTAGCCCCATTTCCCTGCTTTTTGCACATATCCTTCCATTCCTTTCCTATCGACATATTTATCCAAATGCATTGAAATGTTGTTAATGTTGTTAATGTACACCACCCACCCACCCGCATCACCACCACCAACCACATCTGCAGGCAGCTCATCCATGTACCAGCCCTCTGTGTAAAGAAGTGGCCACTCAGGTTCCCTTTTATTCCTTCCCCTCTAACCTTAAACTGATCCCCTCTACTCCTCGATTCTGTACACCTTGGAAAAAGACTGAGAGCATTAACTCTATCCATACCCCTCATGACTTTATACAGCTCTATAAGGACTCCCTCAGTCTCTTACACAAAAAATAAAAGGTCCTAGCTTGTCCAACCTCTCCCCATAACTTAGACCATTGGGTCCTGGCAATGTCTTTGTAAATTTCTTCTGCACTCTTTCTAATTTCATAACATCCTCCCTATAACAAGGTTATAAAAACTGAATACAATACTCCAAGTGCGGCCTTACCAATGTCCTGTGTAACTGCAACATAAATTCCCAACTTCTATCCTCAGTGTCCTGACTGATGAAGGCCAATGTGCCAAAAGCCTTCTTCACTGCCCTGTCAACCTGTGACTCTACTCTTAGAGAACCGTGCCCGTGAAAACCAAGGTCTCTCTGCCCACTGCACCCCTTAAGACCCTCCAATTCACCGTGAAACTCCTGCCTTGATTTGAGTTTCCAGAATGCAAGACCTCACACATCTATATTAAATTTCATTTGCCATTTCTCGGCCCACTTCCCCACCTGATTAAGGTCCTGCTGCAATTTCTGATAAACTTCCTCACTGATCACGCTACCACTTATTTTAGTATCATCTGCAAACTTACTAATCATACCTTGTACATTCTCAATCAAATCATAGATAACAAACAGCAATGGACACAGCCTTCAGTCTGACCATCATCCTTCCACTAAACCCTCTGCTTCCGATCATCAACCCAACTGTGTATCCGATTGGACAGTTCCCCCAGCATTCCACGTGATGGAACCTTCCAGAGCAGCCTGCCATGTGGAACCTTATCGAAGGCCTTACTGAAATCCATAGAGACTAAATTTACTGCTCTGTCCTCGTAAACCTTCTTGGTCACTTCATCAAAGAACTCTAACAAATTTGGGAAGCATGATCTCCCACTCACAAGTCTATGCTGACTGCTCCGAATCAAACCCTGTGTAAGTAATGGGTGCAGTCAATGGTATGCCGTCCTTCATTGTAAGATGATTCGAGTACATAAGTGAAGCCATCTTCCTGCTGTTGTAGAGCCTTGCTGAGAGAGCATTTGGGGCGCTCTCTACAGATTTGATCTCCTTTGTAAGGAATGATCTCCTTACCACAGATACAGATGGCAGTATCATGAGGGTAGAGTGAAGAACCTGAGAGTTTAATCTGCAGAGCTGTAAAATCTGAAATGGTGACGCTGAAACACGAGGTGTAGCAGGTATATTTCCAAAAGACACATTGATAGGGTGAGAAATTCCATACTTTACTCAGGATTGATTGATCTGATTTATTGCCACGTGTACCTCAGTACAGGGGAACACTTTATTTATGAGCAGTGGAGGCAGATCATAGTAAGCATGGCCAGACAGATCATCGGGTGGAAATAGACTTGGACAGAGTAAGGCACACAGGTTACACTGAACAGGACGTGCACTCGACAAGATCAACATGAGGAAGATCAGCATTATTTGAACACAGAGAGTCCATAAGACCATAAGACCATAAGACATAGGAGTGGAAGTAAGGCCATTCGGCCCATCGAGTCCACTCCGCCATTCAATCATGGCTGATGCGCATTTCAGCTCCACTTGCCAGCATTCTCCCCGTAGCCCTTAATTCCTCTAGACAACAAGAACCTATCAATCTCGATTCATCAGTCTAACGTGACTTTCCTAATAGTTTATATGCCTAAATTAACTCTCCCCATGTTATTGTGCTGTTGGCGTGTGAACCCGCACTGAACGCCATGATGTTCACAATCCCCAACATCAGCCATAATACCTTCCATCTGAAACAGGTAACCATTCCCACCAGCTTTCACCCTGCATAGAGAAAGGCTGGCTTCTCAGAGATGGAAGGTGCCTTCTTGAGACTTCACACAAGACATATGGCTTCCCTGCTCACCACTAGAAAACCATGTTAAAGTCCCACGTGTTCATCATGAGCAACGGAGCCAGGAGGAACAACGTGGAGCAGTCTGTCTGTGCAGCCTCTGCCCCACTTGTTCATCATGTTGGAGCATCAATCTGGAGACAGTGAGGACTGCCGATGCTGGAGATTGTAGTAGACAGTAGATTGCTGGAAAAGCACAGATGGTCAGTCAGTTCCGAGGAGCAGGAGAATCCACGTTTTGGGCATAAGCCATTCATCAGGAATCAGCATCAATTACCTCATTCTGTCCCTTTGCAAGTGCGTTGAGGGGGGAATGGCCTCCTTCTCTTCCTGTGTAAGAGACTGAAGGAGCTGAATGACCTCATCCTGTTGCTGTGGAAGTGGCTTTAGGGGCTGAATGGCCTCCTCCTGTTCCTGTGTAAGAGACTCAAGGGTCTGAATGGCTTCTTCCTCTTCCGATTGGACAGGACCAAGGGCCTGATTGGGTTACCCCTGGTTCCTGTTTGACAGCTCGATGTACTGACAAGTGTGATGATGCTACAGGCTTTGAGAGGTTATTTTGTCCTGGTTTCTTTTAAGAGAGAGATTGAATGATCGTTGCCAAACTGGTTAGTTAAGACCACTGAGTAAACAGCTAGGGAGGTCTTGGGTTTATTTTAATGCAGCCTGAATGGGTGTGGCCAGCTCTCACAGGTTAGGATCTCTGGGTTTTGGTTTCTCAGTAACATCAGAAACTATTGGGTTCTGCACAGAGTTGGAATCTTCAGTGACTATCACCTGGGTGCTACTCTCTCTGAATTTTCTCTTGGTGCTGTTTTTAATTCCCGGATTAGAGAAATGTTTGTGACGATCTGTGTCTGAATTTTCCTTTCTGCCAGGCGCTGTGTTTTTGGGATTTTCCTATATTGGTACAGTTCATTAGTAACAGTTCCTTGATTTGTTATTCTGTTAACTTGTCTAATGGAATTATGATTTTCTAAATTCCTCTTTCTTTGCATTCATTTTATCTTTCCCGTTTCAATAAATAGTGTTTAGCTTCACACCGAGTAGTTTGACCTGTCACATTGCATCGGGAACAGTCACTTTATATTCCCTTTAAAATAAAAAAAAATAGAGTCTAGGTGACCGCCTTCCAATATTTTCGAGGGGCTCTCGTGTGGTCCATCACACTAGACTCCTTCTCTTCCTGAGTAATAGGCTGGAGGCACTGAATGGGCTGTCCCTGTTCTTCTCCAATAGTGTCAATGGGCTGAATGGCTTCCTCATATTCCTGTGAAACTAGCGTGAGGTGCCGAATGAACTCTTGTTTTACTGTGACAATGTGCAGTGTCAGGCAGTGCTGGTAGATGAATGTTACGGACCATTTAACAGCACAAGTCTCAATGGAGTCAGGGTCTTGCTGCACACGGACACAGAGTAGTTCAGGAGCTGAGGGGGGATCAAAATATTCTGAACATTGTGGAATCTTCAGTGACCATCCCCACTTCTGATCTTATGGTGAGGAGGGTGGGGAGGGGAGACATTGATGAAGCAGCTGGAGCTGTTTGTGAAGAGGAACTTACCCTGAGGATCTCCCACAGAGGTGACCCAGGACTGAGATAATGACCATCTTCCTTTGTGCCATGTTTGACCCCAAACACTGGAGAGTTTACTCTGATTCCCATTAAGTCCAGTTTTGTTAAGCTCCTTGATGTCAACAGAAGCCAACCACTGTCTTGATATCGGGGCCAGTCATTTTTACCTGAACCCTTGTCTCAACCTCTTTTGTTCACATCAATAGGCCATGATATAGGAGCAGCAAGTGTTTTCTTCAAACAGGTGGGATTGAATGTCAGGGTTTCTGTTCTCAAGAGTGTTCGGGAAGCTAGATGACTGAAAGTATTTGAAGAGGAGGGAGATGGATATTGACCTGACAGAGCGGTGAGGGCTATGAAGAATTGGGTTTGAAAGAGAATTTGAGACCAAGAGCAGATCAGTCATGATCTTAGTGAAGGGCAAGGCAGGCTTGGGGGGTGAACGATCTGTTCCTGTTCCTGATGTTCTCACATTCTGTTATTGGAGAGTTAGTGGGTGTTATTTTCATGAAGGTGCAATTACTGAATATTGCAGTAAGGGAGACCAGAGGATTTTGTGAGCCAACTCTGGTTGAGGTATGGGGGCTGTATTCACAGTGAATCTGCGTCTACAACATGACCAACAAATGAAGCACAAGTTGCAGAGAGGAGAAGCTCTGTGAAGAGAGATGAGGGGCCTCTTTCATACCTGTGCCTGGATTTTCCAATTACACTTCCCAAATCACTTCAAAGCATGTGGGACAGTATTGAGAGGCTGAATGGTCTCCTCTGTTTCTGTGCACCAGATTATAGGAGTAAGTAGCCTCCAACTGTTCCTGTCTAGCAGGTATTAGGGGCTGAATGGAACACAGGAACATGGGACTGAGGAGCAGGAGTGGGTCATTAGATACTTTGAGCCTTCTCCACCAGGCACTAAAATTGTGGCTGATCAGGTTGGGGCCTCAGCCCCACTTTCCTGTCTGCGTCCCATTATGCATGACTCACTTCTCTGTCAAATATTTAACTGATGCAGCTTTCAATCAATGTGAACATAGAGGCACAATTAACTTCCACTGAAGAGAATTCCCACTTGAAAGGTCCTTTAAGAATTATTCAACATCCTTCTTATAGAATCAGAGAGTCATGCAGAACGGAAACAGACCCGTTTGTCCAATCTGTTCATTCCGATCAGATATCAAATCTGATCCAGTCCCATTTGCCAGCATTTGGTAAATATCCCTCCTCTTTCAGATACTTTTTAAATGTGAGATTGTAACCGCCTTCAGCACTTCCTCTGACAGCACTTTCTGTACACACACCACTCTCTCTGTGAAACATTTATCTTCAGGTCCCTTCTAAATCATTCGCCCTCTCCCCTTCAACCAATGCCCTCTTGTTCTGGACTCCCCTAACCTGGAGAGCAGAACGTGGCTGTTCAGAATATCCATGCCCCTGATGGTTTTATAAACCTCTATAATGTCACCCTTCAGCCTCTGACACACCAGGAGAAAGCACCTCAACCTAATCAACCTCTCCCTCAAGCTCAAACCTCCAGTCCTGGAACATCTGGGTAAGTTATTTCTGCAGAAAACCGAGTTGTACGCAGTATTCTTAAAGTGGCCTCACAACGTCCCGTACAGATACAACATCCCACCACAACTCCTATACTCAATACTCTGACTGATTAATGCAAATGTGCCAAATGTGTTCTGCACCACTCTGTCTACCTGCGATTCCACATTCAAGGAACAATATACCTGCAGTCCTATGTCCCTTTGTTCTACAACACGCCCCAGGACCTTCTCATTAAGTGTATAATTCCTGGCCTGGTGTGCGTTCACAAAATACAAAACCTCGTATTTATCTAAATTAAACTTCATCTGTCACTCCTTGCCCCTTTGTCCCATCTAATTGTGGTCTTGTTGTACTCTGAGATAATCTACTACACCACCTTTCTGATGTCATCTGTAAATTTACTAACTATGGCCCCAATATTCACATCTAAATCCTTTACATAAATGATGAAATGCAGTGAACTCAGTACTGATTCTTACAGCACACTGCTGCTCACAAGCCTCCAGGCTGAAAAATATCCCTCTTCCTTCAAGCCAATTGTGACGAGCTTCCTCTGTATCTTACGTGACTGAAACTTACTAATCTGTCTACCAATCAGAATGAAATATCAGCTGTGAAGAGAGGCTGAGGAGGTTAGGTTTATTTTCAATAGATAAAAGGAGATTGAGGGGGGACTTGATTAAGGTTTGCAAAATCATGAAGGGTATAGACAGGGTGGATAGAGATGGGCTTTTTCCCAGGGTGAAGGATTCAATAACGAGAGGTCATGCTTTCAAAGTGGGAGGTGGAATGTTTAAGGGGGATACATATGGTAAGTACTTCACACAGAGAGTGGTGGGCATTTGGAACGTGTTGCCAGCATTGGTGGTAGAGGCAGGCACGGTAGATTCTTTTAAGATGCATCTGGACAGATGTATGAGTAGGTGGGGAGCAGAGTAATGCAGATGCTTAGGAATTGGGCGACAGATTTAGACAGTACATTTGGATCGGCTCAGGCTTGGAGGGTGAAGGGCCTATTCCTGGGCTGTAGATATTCTTTGTTCTTTGTTGTTTAAATGAACACCTTGTTGAAGTCCATATAGACAACGTCTACCAAACTGGCTTCATCAATCTTCTTTGTCACCTCTTCAAAAAACTCAACCAAATTAATGAGACATGATTTCCCATGCAGAAAGACACGTTGTCTACCCCGATCAGCCCTTGCCTTCCCAAATGTATGTAAATGCTATCCCTCAGAAACCCCTCCAACAACTTACCCACCACTGACATCAGGCTCACTGGATTATAGTTCCCCGGCTTTTGGGGTCACTGTTTCATTTTCTAGTCCCACACCTCCACTGCTCACAACAAATATTAACTGTAACCAGGTTAGTGATATGGCCGATGATATCGTTCTCAGACTGCGTCAGGGTCAGTTTTAGGAACAAGTCAGGCTAGTTTCTTTAATCTGCTAAAACAACACGTTTATGATCCAGAGCAATGTTACTCAAACTATGGTGGAAAGATGAATGGCAAACTGTTTGGGTATTGCAATTATATAATCAATGGCTTGGAAAGGGTGGACGCTAAGAAATTGTTTCCGTTACACCTTAGAATGAGAAGGGGTAAATTCAGAACAGAAATGCGGAAACATTTCTTCAGCCAGAGAGTGGTAGGCCTGTGGAATTCATTGCCACAGAGTGCAGTGGAGGCTGGGACGATAAATGTCTTCAAGGCAGAGATTGATAAATTCTTGATGTCACAAGGAATTAAGGGCTACGGGGAGAATGCGGGTAAGTGGAGTTGAAATGCCCATCAGCCATGATTAAATGGCTGAGTGGACTCGATGGACCGAATGGCCTTACTTCCACTCCTATGTCTTAAGGTCTAATATTTCCCTTTCTAAACACAAACACACAAACACACAAACAAACGCGCACACAAACACACACATGCAAACACAAACACACACCGATTAACAAAATTTCTGCAATTTAATTTGAAAGAACTTTGTCCAGATATTATTGGAACTCATGACAAAAGTAAAAATTGAGATTGTCCAAAACGTTATTCTGCTTCTGAAGATATTGTACACACACAGCTGCTAGCAATGGGATTTCATCCTGGGAGAGTTGGATTTGGCTGAATTCCCTTTGCTTTAGGCAGTGAGTAGACTCCAGTGAATTCTGGTCAGGGAGCACCCAAAGGGCAGCACGGTGGGCAGCATTGCTGCTTCACAGCAGCAGGGGCTTGGGTTCGATTCCAGCCTTGGGTGATTGTCTGTGTGGAGTTTGCACATTCTCCCCTTATCTGTAAGAGCTTCTAATTGGTGATCTACTTTCCTCCCACAAACTGTGTAGGTTCGGTGGATTGTCATGTTAAATTGTTTGTAGTGTGCAGGGATTTCTAGGTTAGGTGCATTAGTCAGGGGCAAATATAGGGAAATCGGTTGGGAAGGTTGGTATTGACTTGTTAGGCCGAAGGGCCTGTTTCAACACTGCAGTGATTCTATAAAAGTAACGATGACTGAAGAATTTTTTTTATAGCTTGCACACATTGCTGTGATGATGAACAACGAAGAAGAGAGTGTGTGATAGGCAATTCCTTCTCAGGCAGATTACATTTTCTCCCTCTCTGAGCTGAATCACACAGTAATGTCATCCTCTCCCAAACTGGACCATGTGAGGTCTCCTTGTACATTGTCCAAACTATGTCTCCATCACATTCCCTGTTCCATGTAGGTGCATCATTGCTGCTGTCATACACAGAGCCATACCCTTAGCAGAAAATGGTCTCGACTGATTTGAAATATGTTTACATGGCCCTGCGTCATTAAAAAATAAAATATTTAATATATTCAGAATACCTGTTTTAAAATGACTGCATTTTTTAACAAATGCAGAAATTTCTGGAAAAGTTCGCCAGGTCTGTCAGTACCCAGATGCCTTTTACATGCTGTAGTTGTACCAGCCTCCACCACTTCCTCTGGCAGCTCATTCTATATGCACACCACCCTCTGTGTGAAATTGTTTCCTTTAGGCCTCATCAAAATCTTTCCCCTCTCACTTTCAAACAATGCCCTCTAGTTTTGGACGCCCCTAACCTGGGGACAAACCCTGACTGCTCACCCTATCCATGGCCATTTTGATTTTATAAACCACTACTGCTGCGAAATGTGACTCCAATGATCACGAATAGCTGTACTTTCAGTCATCCCGGGCCTAAATTCTGAAATTCAATGCTGACACCGCTCCCTTATCGATCAAGTCACAATTCTAAATCCATTTTAATCAGTTTGTTCTGATTTATCATGAGAAACTTCTGTGGGATTTACACCGAGACCTTTGTGCCCAGAGGGAGGGACTCGCATCACTCAGCAATACCCATGAAGCTGTAACAGTATTCTCCTGTGTGTTTGTTCATCAGACTGTCCTGACATGATGTGACATACCTCTGCAACAGGCAGGAATTAAATCCAGGCCTTATAGTCCAGAGCTAGGAACACTACCACACAAGTTCAGGAATTGGAATCAAATCCAGAGTTCTGGCTCAGAGACAGGGACACTACCCACCACACTGCCATACCCAGATTTTGGGTCATATTTTAGTGCCCACTTTCAGCTCGGTGTGGATTTATTATAATCAGGTTACCATTACTGAACTACACAAAACCCTTTGTATTGTTAAACAAATGCAAGATATTTGTCTCAACTGTAGGATATTGAGTGACGTGCTATGCAATTGATTAATTGCTAGTATCTGTAGTCTGCAATATTTCGGAAAGAAATCCTGCAGAAACACTCTGCCCAATGAAGGGTCTCAAATGGATATTTATTAATGAACAGCAGAGACGAAGGAAGAGCTTAATTTCTGACCCCCAAACACCGATCACTCTTGCCCACCTCTAACGTGCGACTCCCCTTTTCCTAAAACCATGAAATGACACCAGGCCGCTGATTACTGTCCAGCCTCTCCTCCCCACTGACTGTGTCTGCAATCTGTCCCTCCTCCCCCTAACCACACAAGGCAAATCAAGCTCAGGGTCTTTGTGAAAATCAAGGCCAGAGTGTGCAGCCCTCCTGGAGAGGGATGGGCATTTTAAAACTAAGGGGGAGGGGGAGGTGACAGTAATATCACACACTGGGCTGAGGGGTGGCTGATGGAGTTTAGTATGGATTAATGTGTGGTATTGGATTTGGTAAATCAAACAACAGCAGGACCTATACAATTCAAAGTAGAGCCTTTGGCAGTGTTGTAGAATAGACACCTAGGCCGTCAGGTATAATTCTTTAAAATTTGCATCTCATATAGATAGTACGGTTAAGAAGGTGTTTAACACACTTGTTTTCATTGGTCAGACCCTTTGAGTATCGGAATGGGGATGTCATGTTGAGGATGTACAGGACATTGCTTAGACCTCTTCTGGAATACTGTGTCCAGTCTGGTCACCCTGCCCGCTCATTCCATAGGCACACCACCCTCTGGGTGTAAAAGCTGCCCTTTAGGTCGCTTTAATGTTTCTCCTCTCACCTTAAACCTCTGCCCTCTAGTTTTGGTCTACCCTTCCCTTAGAAAATACCTTGACTATTCACTTTGATATTATTGACCTTGATATTATTAAGCTGGAGAGGATTGAGAACAGATGAACTTGGATGTTGTTGGGAATGCAGGGAGTGAGCGATAAGGAGAGGCTGGGTATGCTGGGACATTTTTCACTGGAGAGGATGAGGTTAAGGGGTAACTTCACAGAAGTTTACAAAATAATGAGGGGTACAGATAAGCTGAAGGGCTGATGTCTTTTCCCAAGAGTTGGGGATTCAAAACTGAGGGATATTTTAAGGTGCGAGGAAAAAGATTTACAAAAGTCATAAGAGTTAATTATTTTAGACAGGATCTGGCTTGTGTGTGGAACGAACTTGCAGAGCAAGTGGTGAAAGCAGGGACAGTTACAACGTTTAAAGGACATTTATATCAGTACATGTATAAGACATCAGTTTGGATGGTGCTGTGAGCAGCTGCTCTCTCCCTCCCCCTCTCTGAATGAATCCCTGTTGGTTTTCACCCTCTGCCAATGCCTTTCAGTGGCGTGGGGAGGCCAGCAGAGGGTGGCATTGCATCACTTTAAGCACCACAGAGACTGCAAGACCTGCCCCACACACAGACACACACATACACTGACAGGAATTGTTAGGACATGGTGTGAAGCTCATCTGGTAAGTTAAATGAAACATAAAGAAATGCTCAATTTGCCTCGTAAACTATTGAAATATGAGGAACAGAGAACTCCCAAATTCCACTGTTTAAATAAAAACATCAATTTATTTTTTTATTTTGAAAGTGAACACTTTACATCAAAAATTCACAACTCTGGGACCCTCTTTCACTTAACTGCTTATTACCCGAGTAGAAAGTGAGGACTGCAGATGCGGGAGATCAGAGCTGAAAATGTGTTGCTGGAAAAGCGCAGCAGGTCAGGCAGCATCCAAGGAACAGGAGAATCGACGTTTCGGGCATAAGCCCTTCTTCAGGAATGAAGAAAGTGTGTCCAGCAGGCTAAGATAAAAGGTAGGGAGGAGGGACTTGGGGGACGGGCATTGGAAATGCGCTAAGTGGAGGGAGGTTAAGGTGAGGGTGATAGGCCGGAATGGGGTGGGGGCGGAGAGGTCAGGAAGAAGATAGCAAGATAGGAAGGCGGTGCTGAGTTCGAGGGATTTGACTGAGACAAGTTGGGGGGAGGGGAAATGAGGAAACTGGAGAAATCTGAGTTCATCCCTTGTGGTTGGAGGGTTCCCAGGCAGAAGATGAGGCGCTCTTCCTCCAACCGTCGTGTTGCCATGGTCTGGCGATGGAGGAGTCCAAGGTCCTTGTTGGAGTGGGATGGGGATTTGAAGTGTTGAGCCACAGGGTGGTTGGGTTGGTTGGTCCGGGTGTCCCAGAGGTGTTCTATGAAACGTTCCCCAAGTAGGCGGCCTGTCTCCCCAATATAGAGGAGGCCCCATCGGGTGTAGCGGATACAATAGATGATTGTGTGGAGGTGCACAGATACACACATGGGGATGGTAAGGATACAGCATGAAGCTCATCTGGGAACTTCAATGACACAAAGAAATGCTCAATTCACCTCGTAAACTGTTAAAATATGAGGGACAGATCCGCCAACTTCCACTGTTTAAATAAAAACATCAATTTATTTTTTTCACTCTGAAAGTGAACATTTTCCATCAACTATTCACAACTCAGGGACCCTCTTTCCCTTAACTGCTTATTACCCGACTCCAGCTCTATAACAATATTCTGTTTCTGGGTCTGCCACCTTCTCATACCACAGGTGCTTGTAAGCTCTCAGTTCAAAACAGCATTCCCTCTCTTAAAAGTACAGTACACACTTTCAACTTCATCACATTATACTCTGATGAAGTGGATAAGTGGGACCTAACCGGATTTCTCTTGCTCTGTGGTTTGTCAATAATTAATCTACTCTGTCTGGTATGTGTCAGGACTTCTGTTGCTCCATTGACAGCATGTCATTATTCGACTCTGTCCGTGGGAATATATCAGTATTTCACTTGCTCAGACTTGTGTGTGTGGGGCAGGATTTCAGGTGTTTCATAGGGACTGTGACACGATTTCAATCGCAATGTTTGTAGATGGCACCGAACCTGGAAGAACTCTGAAATCAATGGAAGACAGTGTGGAACTCTAACAGGACAGTGACACGTTGGTGTAGTGTTCAGTAATAAGGCAGATGGGGATCAATGCAGAGCAGTGTGAGGTGATGTACTGTGGTAGGAAGGACATTGAAAGGCAGTTTAATACAGGCCGTACCATAATAAAGGGGTTGCATGAGCAGAGGGCTCTGGGTGTATATGAGCACAGATTGTTGAAGATATCAGGACAAGTGGGGAGAGCAGTAACTATCACAGATTAGTTTCAGTATCTGAGCTGTTTACAGGGGGAGGTGTAGGAGGGAGTCTCTGTGCTCCCTTCCTGGGAGGTGGTGGTGACGATGTGTTGTGAGCCCACCCTCCTGCCCACCGAGACCGTGGGGAATCCATTTGTACCAGCTCAACACAAAAGGGAGACGGCATCAGGGCCACGGCTTCTATGTTGTGCCGGGGAGAAACGGAGCTGCCAGTGGGTTTAAAGTGAGAATTGCCCTTCGCTGAACATTGCTCCTTACTCGGTCGGTGGGACATGGATGTTTCAGAATCTCCACACGAGGTGTTCCGGTCCTCTCCAGCTCCTACCAGGGTCCTCCCCACATGGCGGGGGGAGGGGGGTGAGGGAACGGATATCGGACACTCCACCACCCGGCTTGGCACTTTCTGACCTATTCCAGGCTGTTTCTCCTGGAATGGGAGAAAGGGAGAGAGGGAGTGAGGGTGGGAGTGGGTGTCCTTGCTGTTAGTGCTGGTTTAGGTGAAGGGGACGGGGACATGGTGAGGGGTCTGGAGGGAATCAGTTCACAGTGTTGTATCCATGCAGTGTTATTAACGTGGGGGGGGGGGGGGTAAAGTGGAGGGAGGAGGAAGACAAGGGGAGAGAGAGAGGGAGAGAGAGAGAGAGGGATAGAGAGTGGGAGAGAGAGGGAGAGAGAGATCACGGCGGGGTGGGATGGTGCTTTACCTGTTATACAGGGAGTGTGAGGGAGCAGACAGAATAGGGTGACCCTTATCCTGACAGAGTGGGGAAGGTTATTGATGCTTGTCCTGTATTGCTGGGCATTTCCTCAGACCCCAGATACTGCACTGAGCTGGGTGGGGAGCTCAGACCATGATCAGTGGGTCAGGTGGTGTGGCCCCCTCTGGGAAGAGAATGGTCCCCCTCTGTACTAGCACATCCACCAGGACCTCCGTGCCCCTGTCGACAAACCGCAGTGTAATTGTCTCTTATTCCCCCATGCACAGGTTAAACTGCGCAGGGCAGCTCCTAACTGAGAAAGCGCAACCATGTGCTCATTGGCCTTTTATAGATTGCCCCAGTGTCAGGGAACAATGAATATCCAGGGTCGCCCGGGAGATGGTGAGTACCTCCAGCCATGATGGGTGGGAGAATCGGGCTGGTATTGAATGAGAGGGACACCATGGGGTGGGGTGGGTAGTTCAGGAGGTGAGTTTGATCCGATATCACCAGGAAACTAGCTCAGCATCGTGCAGATAATCGTTCTGTCAGACTAAGGGATAATGTCACTGAGACAGTTTTTTGTTTGATTCAGCCCAGTGAGTCATAGATTCTGTTGAAACAACTCCCATTTACAAAGCTGTAGTGCAAATGCTCAAATATCCCATTTGCCCATCTTTCCTAGGAAGACAGGCTCATGTTACAGGATGCTATCGAAGTGTCTCCATTTCAGCATTCTGAAACCTGGGAACACATCCTTCCATGACACTGTCTCTCAGTCTCCCCCTCCCTGTCTATACCCCAAACCCCTCCCATGTGGTGATATTTAAACTGATTCCCCCGCCTGGTCTCTCTGGCAGTGAGGTTCACACCCACAAAACCCCCTTGTCAGGGCAACAATGGGGATATGGAGCTGTAAATGGGTGGGAGCTGTACATCCTGTCAGTTACAGAATGGGCTGCAAGTTTCCCCACACTGGGCAGGGGTCTAGCACAGTGTTGCCGAGCAATGCACTGGGGTGGGGTACACAGTCCGACATGCTGGGAGGGTAACTGCTGTTGGGTTACAGATCAATGTGCTGGGGCGGTGTACACACTCCTACATGCTGGGAGGGTAACTGCTCCTGGGTTACTGATGAATGCACAGGGATGGGGTACACAGTCCTACATGCTGGGAGGGTAACTGCTCCTGGGTTACTGATGAATGCACAGGGATGGGGTACACACTCCTACATGCTGGGAGGGTAACTGCTCCTGGGTTACAGATCAACGCACTGTGTCGGTGTACTTAGTCCTACATGCTGAGGGGGGGGGGGGGGGGATGGCTCCCGGTTTATAGGGGGAGAGGTGATAGGTCAGAGAGGAGGGTGGGGTGGATTGGGGGAAGGTCATGGACAGGTCAAGGAGTTCCCGGGAACATTCCGTCCCCGACATTCTATAACTGCCATTCCCCAGAACGTTCTGTCCCCAACATTCTATAACTGACATTCCCCGGAATGTTCTGTCCCTGACATTCTATAACTGACATTCCCCGGAACGTTCTGTCCCTGACATTCTATAACTGACATTCCCCGGAACGTTCTATCCCCGACATTCTATAACTGACATTCCCCGGAACGTTCTGTCCCCGACATTCTATAACTGCCATTCCCCAGAACGTTCTGTCTCCAACATTCTATTACTGTCATTCCCCGGAACGTTCTGTCCCTGACATTCTATAACTGACATTCCCCGGAATGTTCTGTCCCCAACATTCTATAACTGACATTCCCCGGAACGTTCTGTCCCTGACATTGTTTGTGAACGGCCGGACGTCAGTGAATTGAACAAACGATAAGATCCCGAGGGAAGAGCTCCCGTTCCAGGGAGAAGGAGACACTGTTCCGAAGGACCCTCAGGCAGTTAAAGGGGTGAATACGTTTTCCCTGCGTTTACATTTCTCCACGACACAGGATCGACCACAATTTAGACCAAAATTCAGAAATTCCCAAACTCCGTTTGTCTTCAGGAAACTGGGAGAGAATCCTTCAGGACAGCAACGTTCCCACCCTCCGTATTAGGAACTGGGAAGGAGTGACCTGTGTCTGCTCTCGAGTGATCGAGTGTGTGGGAATGTTCTAGAAACCATCTGTCTTTATGGATGTGTCTCTGTGTGTTTGGGGAGGGAGGGTTTCTTGTGGTTTATGTCACATTTTTGTCAGTAATTCCAACCTTCCCATTTGTTATTCCAGCTCCAATTATTTTAATAAATCCCTGAATACAGGGACACATTTGAAAATCTCACTGGGTCCCCGATCAAACGGGTCCCTTTGCCTCCAGGCTGATGGATAATGGGTTTGTTTTCCTTCCTCACAGTTAACGTGGTGACCATCTACGTCCTGCTTTATAAAGATTGTGGATTGTCTCCATGTGTCAGACGTTACCTGGGGGCCATGGCAGCGGCGGATCTCCTGGTCATTATCCTCGACCTGATCCTGAGACACATTCCCATTGTTTATCGGGAACAGTTTTATTTCCTGGAGTACTCCGTCCCCGTGTGTAATATCCACGCCGTCCTGGTTTATGCAGCCACTGACTGCTCTGTCTGGTTCACCGTCACTTTCACCTTTGATCGGTTTGTGGCCATTTGTTGCCAGAAGCTGAAAAGTAAATATTGCAGTGAGAAAACGGCGGCTGTGGTTCTGGGAGCAGTGACTGTGCTGAGCTGTTTAAAGAACATTCCCTGGTATTTTATGTTCAAGGCTCGGTATTGGCTGGTGAACCGCCCCTGGTTTTGTGATGTAACAGACGGTGTTCGATCCTCCAGTGTCTGGGTCACAATCGAGTTCCTCCACCACATTCTAACCCCGTGTGTCCCATTTCTCCTGATTCTGCTGCTCAATGTTCTCACCGTCAGACACATTTTAGTGACCAGCAGAGCCCGCAGGAGACTCCGCGCTCACACCAATGGGGACGCTCAGTCTGACACTGAAATGAGAAACCGAAAAAAATCCATCATTTTACTGTTTGTGATCTCGGCCAATTTCATCCTGTTATGGTCAACGTTAATGCTGTATTCTATATGGTACCGGATGTTGTGGATTGGGTATCAGTCTGTGGTTCTCCATCCCTTTGTGCGGGAATTGGGCTTCATGCTGCAGCTCCTCAGTTGCTGCACAAACACCGCGATTTATGCCGTGACCCAGACTAAGTTCAGGCAGCAGCTGAAGAATGTTTTGAAATATCCCTTCCCCCAAATCCATCCATCCATCAAATTCCCTCATTAATCACACCATCCGGGATTTTCTCATTTCAGTTCAGTGTTTCAGCGATGGAGCAGCCTGTCGCTATGGTAACAGACTGAGGGTAGCGCTGGTTTGTCCATCCTTATCCCACAGGGGGGTTACAGGGAAACATTTCAATGTTTCTCACAACTCAGGGGCCAGTGAGAAAAGGCACCGTCCCACTGACTGTATCCATCACTTCCATTTGTAACCAATAAAAATGTTGATTAAATCGTGCCGAGCAGCAGAGTGACCGATGTTGTTGTGTGTCTTTGTGTTGGAGAAGCTGAGCTGGAGAGAGACAGACTCAGCCCCAAGTCCTGGTCCTCAGTGAAGGGAAGGGCACCGCGCCCTGAGCTCAGGAGCTGGGTTTAACTCCCTCTGTCCCCACACTGCAGCCTGGCCTCCCCATTTCCTCACCCCCACTTTTCCTCCTCAATTCTCTCCCTCTCTTTCTGCACACTCTCTCTTTCTCACCACCTCTCCCTTTCACTCTCCCTGGTCCCCTCTCAGACATCCCCCCCAACCCCGGTTTCTCCACCTGCCTCCACTATTCTTTCTGCCTCACTCTCCCCTCTCTCTCACACCCCCAACATGAATTTCTCCACCTGCCTCCATTCTTCTCTCTCCCCCTCAGCCTCACTCTCTCTCTCTCCTGCCGTCTCTGTCTCCCTCCTGCAATTCCGTCTCTACCCCCATTTTCCCCGAACTCCTACATCCCGCATCTCTCTATCGTCTCACCCCCACCCCCCACACGCAGCCTCAACACCACCCCCAGTCTCTGGGTCAGAGTAAGAGGGAAGGACCTGGGAGATCGGACTATGTCAGATCTAGAGGAAGGGTGGGAGAGAGATTCAGTCAAAGAGAAATGATGGGAGGTTGGGAGAGAGAGAGAAACGGAATTCAGGGGATCGAGAGTAAGAGAAGGTGGAGAGAGAGTGAAGGAACAGGGAGAGAGAGAGCAAGAGAGAAATAGGGTGAGAGGGGGAGAGAGAGAGAGAGAGACAGGGGAAGAGATAATAAAGAGGGGCGAGAGAGAGGGGCGAGAGAGTGAGGGTGAGAGAGAGGGGAAAAAGGTGGAAGTGAGGGGGAGAGAAGGGAGAGAGAGCAGGGGAGAGAGAGTGGCCAGAGAGAGTGGGTAGAGAGAGTGCGGAGAGAGAAAGTGGGGGAGAGAAAGAGGGGAAGGAGAGAGAGGGGAGAGAGAAAGGGGAGAGAGCGCGGAGAGAGAGAGGGAAGAGAGAGCAGATAAAGGGAGAGGGAAATGAGCGAGAGGGGAGAGAGAGTGGGAGAGAGAGGAGGGAAGAAAGAGGAGGGGAGAGAGAGGGGGGACAGAGAGGAAGAAAGAGAGGAGGAAGGAGAGAGGAGGGGGAGAGTGGAGGGGACAGGAAGGCGTGAGAGAGGAGTGGGGGTAGAGAGAAGAGGGTAGAGAGAGGGGGTTAGAGAGAGGGTGAGGAGAGAGTGGGGTAGAGAAAGGGGCATAGAGGGAGGGGCATAGAGAGAGGGGGTAGAGAGAAGGGAGAAGACGGGGGGAGAGAGTGAGATGGGCAGAGAGAGGGCTGGGGAGAGAGACAGGGGAGGGAGAGGATGGGGGAGAGAGAGAGGGTGGGAGAGAGAGAGGGGAGGCCGAGGGAGTGGAGGGTGAGAGAGGGGGCGGGAGAGTGAGGGGGAGGGAGAGTAAGATGGGAGGGTGAGTAAGAGGGGAGGGCGAGAGAGGGGATGGAGAGAGAGGGGAGGGACAGGGAGAGGGGAGGGAGAGTGAGAGGGGAGGGAGATTAAGGGGAGGGAGAGTGAGAGGGGATGGAGAGTGAGTGGGGAGGGCGAAAGAGGGGAGGGAGAGAGAGGGGAGTGGGTGAGAGGGGAGGAAGAGTGAGAGGGGAGGGAGAGTGAGAGGGGAAGGCAGGAGAGAGGAGAGGGAGAGAGAAAGGAGGGACAGAGAGTGGAGGGGAAGGCGAGAGTGAGGGGAGGCGAAAGAGAGAGGGGAGGGCGAGATAGAGGGGAGGGCAGGGGTGAGGGTGAGAGGGGGGAGGGCGAGAGAGGGAGAGGGAGAAAGAGAGCGGAGGGTGAGAGAGAGGGGAGGGAGAGTGAGAGGGGAGGGAGAGTAAGAGGGAAGGGAGAGTAAGGGAAGGGAGAGTGAGAGGGGAGGGAGAGTGAGAGGGGAGGGTGAGAGAGGGGAGGGAGAGTGAGAGAAGAGCGAGAAAGAGAGGGGAGAGAGAGTGAGAGGAGAGGGAGAGTGAGGGGGAGGGAGAGTAAGAGGGGAGGGAGAGTAAGAGGGGAGGGCGAGAGAGGGGATGGAGAGAGAGGGGAGTGGGAGAGAGTGGAGGGAGAGTGACAGGGTAGGGAGAGTGAGAGGGGATGAAGAAAGAGAGGGGAGGGTGAGTAAGAGGGAAGGGAGTGTGAGAGGGGAGAGAGAGTGAGAGGGGAGGGCGAGAGAGGGGAGGGCGAGAGGGGGGAGGGGAGGGCGAGAGAGAGGGGAAGGACAGTGAGGGGGAGGGAGAGAGAGGGGAGGGAGAGTGAGAGGGGAGGGAGAGTGAGAGGGGAGGGAGAATGAGAGGGGAGGGTGAGTAAGAGGGGAGGGAGAGTGAGAGGGGAGCGTGAGGGAGAGGGGATAGAGAGAGAGGGGGAGAGCGAGGGGGGAGGTCGGGGAAGGGCGAGAGAGGTGAGGAGAGAGCGAGAGAAAGGGGAAGGACAGTGAGGGGGAGGGTGAGTGAGGGGGAGGGAGAGTGAGAGGGGAGGGAGAGAGGGGAGGGCGATAGAGCAGATGGCAAGAGTGGGGAGGGTGAGAGAGGCGAGGGAGAGAGAGTGGAGGGAGAGTGAGAGGGGAGGGAGAGAGGGAGGGAGAGTGAGAGGAGAGGGTGAGAGACAGGAGGGAGGGAGGAGGGAGGTAGAGAGTGGAGAGCGAGAGTGAGAGGGGAGAGAGGGGGTGGGATGGAGACGGGAAGGAGAGGGGGGAGAGTGAGAGGAGGGTGAGAGAGGGGAGGGAGAGTGAGAGGGGAGAGCGAGAGAATGGAGGGGAGGGTGAGAGAGATTGGATGGAGAGTGAGAGGGGATGGAGAGAGGTGAGGGCCAGAGAGGGGAGGGTGGTAGAGCGGATGGTGAGAGTGGGGAGGGCGAGAGAGGGGAGGGAGAGAGAAGGGAGGGAGAGTGAGAGGGGAGGGAGAGAGGGAGGGAGAGTGAGAGGAGAGGGTGAGAGACAGGAGGGAGGGAGGAGGGAGGTAGAGAGTGGAGAGCGAGAGTGAGAGGGGAGAGAGGGGGTGGGATGGAGACGGGAAGGAGAGGGGGGAGAGTGAGAGGAGGGTGAGAGAGGGGAGGGAGAGTGATAGGGGAGAGCGAGAGAATGGAGGGGAGGGTGAGAGAGATTGGATGGAGAGTGAGAGGGGATGGAGAGAGGTGAGGGCCAGAGAGGGGAGGGTAGTAGAGCGGATGGTGAGAGTGGGGAGGGCGAGAGAGGGGAGGGAGAGAGAAGGGAGGGAGAGTGAGAGGGGAAGGAGAGTGAGACGGGAGGGAGAGTGAGGGGAGGGAGAGAGAGGGGAAGGAGAGAGAGGAGAGGGAGAGTGAGAGGGGAAGAAGAGTGAGAGGGGAGGGAGAGTGAGAGGGGAGGGCGAGAGAGATGCAAGGAGAGAGAGAGGGGAGGGAGAGAGAGGGGAGGGAGAGAGAGGGGAAGGAGAGAGAGGAGAGGGAGAGTGAGAGGGGAAGAAGAGTGAGAGGGGAGGGAGTGTGAGAGGGGAGGGCGAGAGAGATGCAAGGAGAGAGAGAGGGGAGGGAGAGAGAGAGGGGAGGTCGACAGAGCGGAGGGAGAAAGAGAGGGATGAGAGAGTGAGAGGAGAGGGAGAGTGAGGGGGAGGCAGAGTAAGAGGGGAGGGAGAGTGAGAGGGGAGGGAGAGTGAGAGGGGAGGGAGAGAGGGGAGGGATGGAGACGGGCGGGAGAGAGAGGGGAGGAGGAGTGAGGGGAGGGTGATCAATGAGAGGGTGAGAGAGATGGAGGGAGAGTGAGAGGGAAGGGAGAGAGAGGGGAGGGAGGGTGAGATGGGAGGGCAAGAGCGAGGGGAGAGAGAGTGAGAGGGGAGGGCAAGAGAGGGGAGGGAGAGTGAGAGGGGAAGGAGAGTGAGAAGGGAGGGCGAGAGAGGGGAGGGATAATGAGCGGGAGAGTGAGAGATGGGTGGGAGGGAGACGGGTGGGAGACAGAGGGGAGGGAAAGTGAGAGGGGAGGGAGAGAGGGTAGGGATGGAGACAGGAGTGAGAGAGAGGGGAGGAAGAGTGAGGGGAGGGTGAGAGATGAGAGGGTGAGAGAGAGGGAGGGAGAGTGAGAGGGGAAGGACAGTGAGAGGGGAGGGGCAGAGCGAGGGGAGGGAGAGAGAGAGGCGAAGGAGAGAGAGGAGAGGGAGAGTGAGAGGGGAAGGAGAGTGAGAGATGGAGGGAAAGAGAGAGGGGAGGGCGAGAGAGATGGAGGGAGAGAGAGAGGGGAGGGAGAGAGAGGGGAGGGAGAGAGGGGAGGAATGGAGACGGTAGGGAGGGAGAGAGAGGGGAGGGAGAGAGAGGGGAGGGTGATCAATGAGAGGGTGAGAGAGAGGGATGGAGAGTGAGAGGGAAGGGAGAGAGAGGGGAGGGAGGGTGAGATGGGAGGGCAAGAACGAGGGGAGAGAGAGTGTGAGGGGAGGGAGATTGAGAGGGAAAGGACAGTGAGAGGGAAGGGCCAGAGCGAGGGGAGGGAGAGAGAGAGGCGAAGGAGAGAGAGGGGAGGGAGAGTGAGAGGGGAAGGAGAGTGAGAGATGGAGGGAAAGAGAGAGGGGAGGGAGAGAGAGGGGAGGGAGAGAGGGGAGGGAGCTTGAGAGGGGAAGGACAGTGAGAGGGGAGGGCCAGAGCAAGGGGAGGGAGAGAGAGAGGCGAAGGAGAGAGAGGAGAGGGAGAGTGAGAGGGGAAGGAGAGTGAGAGGGGAGGGAGAGAGAGGGGAGGGAGAGAGAGATGGAGGGAGAGAGAGAGGGGAGGGAGAGAGAGGGGAGGGAGAGAGGGGAGGGATGGAGAGGGTAGGGAGGGAGAGAGAGGGGAGGAGGAGTGAGGGGAGGGTGAGAAATGAGAGAGTGAGAGAGAGGGATGGAGAGTGAGAGGGAAGGGAGAGAGTAGGGAGGTAGATTGAGATGGGAGAGCAAGGGTGAGGGGAGGGAGAGTGAGACGGGAAGGAGAGTGAGGAGGGAGGGTGAGAGAGAGGAGGGAGAGTGAGTGGGGGAGGGGAGGGCCAGAGCGAGGGGAGGGAGTGAG